>NW_001853824.1:176015-220969 GCF_000209125.1 Entamoeba dispar SAW760
TAAGATAGTACATGTAAAATATAATGGATAATAGAATAATTCAACTCCAAAGAAGTTAAAGTGATAGAAACTACTTATAATTGTTAAAATAATATTAATGGTTTCAAGAATTATTAACCCAATATTACTAATAATTATGAAAATCTTCATAAAAAATAGAAGAGTTGATAAAAATTTTCTTGAAATATTTAATTCTTTAAAGAAAATCCCTTTCATTAAAAAATGATATAATCATAATCATATCTTCACTCAGAATGATACAATTATGAGTTTTCCAAATAAAATTAATAAAAATAATAAAAGTATAATAAAAATACAATAAAAATATAAATATTAAAAAAAAAGAAAAAAGAAAACCTATACAACTAGACAAATATAATATTGATGAACACAACAATCTATAATCAATTACTTGTTCAAATAGTAGAAAATCAATTTGGTAAATTTGTTGGACAAATAACAAAATGTTTATTAGTTAAACCATCAACCATTTTTGATTTATGGAGACAATGTCATCAGCCATATTCAAAAATGTATGAAGCACTTTTTGTGTTACTTCATCACAGTATATTGAAATATTCAAACGAAGAGCCAGTAATTATTTCTATTGATCAAAACCGTATATTATTTTCATTACGCCACTCACATTTTATTGCATTAATGCAACAAAAATTTGGGGAATTAGCTAAAGAAATTTCAACAACATTGATTACATACGGTATGCTCAATTTTGAAGATATATTTGCTGTTCTTCAATCAAAGAATATTGATGTAAAAGAAAATGATTTAAAAATTGTGTTTGATGAAATGGTTAAAGAGAAATATATTACTCGAGTAAATAAAAATGTTGTTGATTTAGTTCAATTAGAACGTACAAGTACTCCAGCGCCATCGTTTTCTACTGTAAAACAAAATGAGAATGTTAGAAGAAAAGGAATAAGAAAAAGAGGAAAAGTTGATGTTGTTACTGAAAATCCTATTCCTAAAAAAGTTAAGGTTGGAATTGATTTAAAGGCACAAACAAGTATAAATTCTTCTACAAAGGTTGAAGATTCTGATAATAGTCAACCAGTTTGGACAGTGAATATTGAAGTTTATAATAAAGAAACTATCTTATATAAATTGTTAGATTTAGTTAATAAGAAATTCGATAATAAAGCTGTTCCAATTATTGAAAAAATGTGGGATTTATCTGCATATGGTAAAACTCCTGTTGATTTTGCTATTTTGTGTCAAAACTTAAGAGAGATAGCACCTGAAACAATTAGAAAATATCTTGAAATGATGAGTAGAGATGAACCTTTTATTATTGCAAAAAATCAATCAGCATTTGTTAGTGATACTAATAGTTTTAAATTACGTTTGAAAATTATTTTTTTATTAATAATTAATTAATAATACTTATATGTTAGAGGTGGATGCTGCAACAGCATTTTTAAAGGGGGTTATGATTGAGTCATGTATTCAATCAAAATTTGGAGTTATTGGAGCAAGTATTCATAGAGTATTAAAAATAAAACATATTCTAACTGATTCTCAAATAGCTGATTTATTAATTGGAGAAGGAGACGAAGTTAAACGAGGATTATATCAAATGCACCAAGCAGGATATATCAATGGACAAGAAGTTCCTAAATCAAATATAAGAGGTGGCAAGAATTCATATTATATGTGGTCTATTAATTTTTCACAAATCAATGCCATTTTATTAAGTGAAACAGCAAAATCATTGATGAATACAATGGATCGATTAAAGTTAGAAATATCATCAAAATCTGCGTTAATAGCAAAATATAATGAAGGAGTAGAAATTGGTCAAATATTATTAAATGAAGAAGAAAATGAAGAATATATGAATTTAGATAGAAGACAAAAAATGCTATTAGATGGGTTGTATTACCTTTCTGGTCTATTCTTCTGTTTGAAAGATTATTAAAACAAATTAATTTGTTTTGATTTATTATTTTTATTATCATTGTATCTTTAAAATTTATTTTGTTAAAAGAGAAAAAAAATATTGAAAGAATTAAATATTAAGTGAAAATATATTAATACAAATTACTCAAACTGAATAGCTAATAATCGTTTACAAACTATTGAACTTCTTTGAAGTGTGAGTGATAATATATCTTGTATTTCTTTACAAGAGAATGAATGAGTAATTGATTCAGAAAGACTAACATTACCATTTGACTTAATTGTAAAAGCGTTAATACAAGAAAAGATCGTGTCTTTTTCAGGATAATAATATAATTCAATATTTGGTTGATTTTTGTTTAATCTTTTCATAATAGTTTCACAAACTGAAATGTTATCTTTAATAAAAAAGATAAATGAACCTTTTGAATAGAATTTATTACTTGAACACTTGCTAAACGGTCCGATTATATCTTTATGAAAACATCCAAATCTAATTCCATCTGCAATACATATAAACAAAATACTTTCTTTTCCAAAAACTTTAGAACTTAATATCCTATTATCTAGTCCATCTTGATTTGAATCAAATATTATCTTTTCTGTTTTAATTCCAATATTTCTTCTAATAAATCCAATACGTTCAACCAATCGATAAATTGGTTTTTCATTAATTAAATTTGGAGAAAGATAACTAGATAAATATTGATCATTTATACTTCTTCTTTGTTGTGGTTTAGATGGTAACTTGAGTATTTCAGATGAACTTTTTTCTAGAGGCCTAAAAAAACTCCTTGATTCGGGGCTTGTTGATGGTATTGAAGTTATGAATGACATATGTTCAATTGAATTAGTGGTATCATCACAATCTTCAGAACTTGTATCTGAACTAGAATGAAATCTAAAGAGTGTAATGCATTTCTTCCTAGTAAAACTCTTAATACAAAAGCTTCTATTAACACCCTTTTTAGTTTTAATGGATTCTTTACTTGTCTTCATTCACTAAAAAGAACTAGGTTTGGATCAAGGGGGTCTATACTTTAAATTAACTTCGAGAACAGCAGAAAACTCTATGATTTCAATTTACTTTGGAGTAACATAAACAAAAATAGAACACTTTAAAAAACCTGAAGTTATTTTTATTTTTTTCCCACTCAAATCAAAAGAATCTGTATTTGTTAATTGGAAATATATTAATGAGTGGAATTCTTTAAATTTACTAAAATACTCAATAACGTTTAGTATTCATTCATCATTCCTTAATTAAAAAGTATTAAAGCCTATTAACTCTATGTTCGTTATCACACATCAGCTGAAATAATTTTTAAGGAATAACAATACTCATGACTTTTATTTAATGAAAAATAAAAATGTGTAATTAAATATGATATATATAACATTCAATAACTATTCAAAAAAAGGGTTAATGTTCTTCAAGATAAAACAATTATAAATGCATTAACAATAGAAAGTATTAAATATGTAATATCTTTTTTATTAATGAAAAACTTATTGAACAATAAGATTAAGTAAAACTCAAGAAATTGAATTTTTAAATAACAAAAATATTTAAATAATAAAAAAACTATTGAAAGAAGTAAATTCTTAAGAAAAAAGAAAAAATAATAAATAAAACCCTAAAAATTTTACAAAAAAAGTACTAGGGTTGAAAAAAGCCAGACAACAGATATGGCTGTACTGAACAAAGCAATCAAAGTTAAAGGAGATGAAATGAATGAAGAAGAAGCAATTAAGTTGTTCCAAACTAAACGTTTAATTAAGAACATTGAACAAGCCCGAGGAGATGGTACATCAATGATTACTCTTATTATGAAACCAATGGAACAAATCTCTAAAATGATGCAAAAATTAGTTGAAGAATATGGAACTGCAACTAACATTAAATCACGTGTCAACAGACAATCCGTTCTTACTGCAATTACATCAACTCAAAATCGATTGAAGTTATATCATGTAGTCCCACCAAATGGACTTATTATTTATTGTGGATCAGTTTATACTGAAAAAGGAGAAAAGTTATTATGTATTGATTTTGAACCACCTAAACCAATTAATACATCGACATATCTTTGTGATAACCGATTCCATACTGAAGCTCTTAATGACTTACTTCAAAATGACGATAAATATGGATTTATTATTATGGATGGTAATGGTACTTTATTTGGTACTCTTCAAGGAAATACTCGTACTGTTCTTCAAAAGATTACCGTTGAATTACCAAAGAAACATGGTAGAGGAGGACAATCATCTGTTCGTTTTGCTCGTTTAAGACTTGAAAAAAGACATAATTATGTACGTCAAGTAGGTGAATTAGCTGTACAAAATTTTATCACTGATGATAGACCAAATGTGTGTGGACTTATTCTTGCTGGTATTGCAGATTTTAAAACTGTCTTAAACAAATCAATGTTATTTGATCAAAGACTTCAAGCAATTGTATTGAATATTGTTGATGTGTCTTATGGAGGAATGAATGGATTTAATCAAGCTATTGAACTTTCTGCTGAAACATTAAGAAATGTTAAATTTGTTGCTGAAAAAGATTTGATTAATTCTTTCATGGATAATATTAAAATGGATACTGGTAAATTTGTTTTTGGAGTTCAAGAAACATTAAAAGCATTAGAAATGGGAGCTGTAGAAAAATTAATTGTTTGGGAAAATCTTCCTACTATTAGAATTGAATTAAAACATCCACAAACTGATGAACGAAAAGTTCTTTATTTAAAGAAAGAATCAGAGGCTGCAGAAAATGGAGTTATAAAAGATCCAGAAACTGGAGTTGACTTCCAATTAGTAGAGAGTGAATCATTTGTTGATTGGTTATCAAAACATTATAAAGAATTTGGAGCTCATCTTGAATTTGTTACAGATAAATCTCAAGAAGGTGCTCAATTTGCAAAAGGATTTGGAGGTATTGGAGGTATTTTAAGATACCAATTAAGTATGGATGAACTTGATGATAATTTCAATATGAATGAAGAATTTGAACATGAAGAAGATGATGACGATGATATTTTTGGAGATGAAGCAGATCATTTCCAAGATTTTGATGATGAATTTGGTTTGTAAGGACTTTAAAAAAGAGGGACAATGGCAGAAGTGACTTCTTTATCAGAATTAACACAATTGCTTTTTTTTCTTATGAACAATTTCTTTATTTTCAGTTACCAAATTTTTTTATTTTATTTGTAAGTTATCTTTGAATAAAGAAATAAGTAATCTAATATTAATTGGTTGTAAATAAATCACTCATATTTTATATATTTGTATATTTATTAATAAAATAAAAAACAAGTTGTTGAAAAGCGGTTATGGACCACAGGTACCAAAGAAGAAAAAAGAAAAGATAGTTGAATTAATCATTGAAGAAGTTCAACTGGAGATTAGAAGATCCTTAGTGTTAAAAAATTATTTAAATGGACAACCCTTAGATCTATAAATAGTCAGAAGAGATGCTCGACTTTGAATTAACAGTCTACATCTTAGTATGTTATTTCGTCTGTGTGATTGGTGGATTTATTCCGTTCTTTATTAAATTCTTACCAAACAGAAAACTTGCTGGTGAAATTTTAGATGTTTGTAGTGCATCAGCTGGTGGGTTATTCTTATCTGGTGGATTAATGCATATGTTAGCTGAAGGTACTGATATGATTGATCATTCAGGATATGATTTTCTTGGTCTTCCACTTGGATTCTTCTGTTGTGGTTGTTCATTTTTGTTTATCTTTTTCTTTGATAGAGTAGTAGCAACACATGGAGGTCATGCTTCATTTGAAGATGCAGGAAAGGTATCAGGGTTTGTTATATATTTATTATTACAAACGTAACTTTCTTAAGACTTTATTTCGTTGAAAACTATATTTATTTTTTAGAGAAGAAAATGATCCTCTTATGGAAGAAGGGTCTCATAGACATGAACATCACGCAGATGAAGGAGCAGGAGGAAAGGGATGGTGTTCAATTATTACATTAATTTTCGCTTTATCGTTACATTCTTTCTTTGAAGGTCTTGGATTAGGTGTTTCAACCAGTCCAACTGCTATTTTTATAGCAGTTGCAGGACACAAATGGGCTGATTCAGGATTCACTGTTATTTTCTTAATGTCAAAAATTCAATCACTACCAATTGTTGCAGTTATTGTATTAGTTTTTTCAACATTTACCCCTATTGGCTCATTATGTGGAGTACTAATTGTTGAGTTATTAGGAGATTCTCCTATTTCTGAATTAATTCAAGGAATTTTAATTTGTTTAGCAGCAGGAACATTCTTATATGTAGCTATTGTAGAAATCCTTACTGAACAATTTGAAAATGGAAAATACAAATACATTAAATTTACATTAGCTGTTATTCTTTTCCTTGCTATGTCATTTGTTACTATGTTAGAAGGAAATTAATCGGTTCAAATATCATCAAAAGTAAAAGTAATTTAATATTATCAGGAATGTTTTTATAATATTTTTGGTTTTTCTATTAGATTATTGTTTCTGTTGTTATCTTTTTCTTATCTTTATTTTTAGTATTGGCATTTTCCTGTGTTTGTTTCAACCTATCATTTTACAAAATCATTTTTTAAAATGAAATATTGAAATAAATAAGAGATGAAAGATATTTCTTTCAAAAAAAAAAATAAATTCTTAAACAAATCAATTCAAAGATTCTAATTATTGAAATGATGATTCTTCATTCCATGATTTGTTCTATCTATTCAAAGAATACCATTTTAGTAAATTGATGCATTTGTTAAACTAATTAATCTGTATAAAATTTTATTAAAAAATATATAACTTTTATTTACCTGAAAAAAACCGAGTATAGCTCAAAATAATCAGCTCAAAAAATTATTTATAAATGAGTAATAAGAATATTAACCAACAGTTAAACTAACAATATTAATTAGTTATACAAAATATATCAATTAATAAAAAGATGGAGTTAGAATTTATTTTAAGTATTTATTTGTAGACTTGAAAGGTTTTGTGTTTTATGAAAATGGAAATATTAAAAGATTAATTTCAAAGTTATTACACAAAAAAACCAGAAGAAGAAAATAGAAAATATATTGGTTTACTTAAATTAAAGGGAGTATTTTATTGATACATTGAATAATTTTTCATAGGGAAATTATGTAAATAGAATGATATTATTTTATTAAATGTCATTATTGTGTATAAAAATGATAACAAAAAATAAAACTATTACTATAATTATTTTTTATTTATAACAAGATGCAATAAATAATAATAACTAGAGTCTGTCAAATAATTAAAAGAACTTTAAAGGAAAACATATTATGTTATTAATAAAGATAATTCTTAATAAAAACTGTTTCTTTCTGTGTTTTCAGAAATAATATTTAGATTAGTTTTATTTGTTTATTTTTTAATTAAAATTAAAAAAAGATTAAAAAGAAATAAATTAATTAGTTTGAACTCCCCAAGCAATAACATGCCTGTCTAAACCAGCTGTATAAAGAACACTCTCATCATAACTAAATGAAGAGCAAATTTGAAGTCTTAAGTGCTCTCTTTGTAAAACATCAGCACCAATTTTTAACTTACCATGACGTAGTCCATTTGAATCAATAATAATCCAGGACTTATCTTCTGCCTGTACAAGGAATTTATCATTTTGAGAGATATTTATTTTAGAAGGGTATGATATTTTATACATTGCCTTAGGAACTTTCATCATTTTAGTATCCCATATTTTTACTATTTTGTCAAAACCAGTTGATACAATTGTTTTTCCTTGTTCACAAAATTGAGCTGAAATACATGAACTACTTAGATAAACAGTTGTTTGATAAATAAAAAAAATTAATAACAAACTCGGAATGTGCATTAATACATTCTATTCGAGCATGGTTTGGGGTCCTAATATCTATAAGTCTTAAACTACCATCAGTTGCTGTACATGAGAGAATTGGAGAATAAAGGTCAGAAGCTAATGAAGTGATATGATCATTTATACCAATACTAGAACTGATTGATGAAATATGTTCACCACGTAAGTCATAAACACCAACAACACCACCCCAAGTTGCAGTATAAATTGAATCATTACTTAAACACACACCACTAACAATGTCACCAATTTTAACTTCAGTTGTTGGTAATTGTTCTTTATGGTCTTCATCGATCGTTACACCAATTTTAAATAAACGAACAATTCCATCACCACATCCTGTAGCTAATAGGTGTTCAGTTGGATGAAACATTAATGAAGAAACTGGTCGTGGATGAACTAAAAATTGAAGACATTTACCTGATTCAGCAGTAGATATACGAGCACTTCTATCTGAACTTGCTGTTGCAAAAATACTCATATCCCAAGGACTACATGCTAAGTCAAGAATACAATCACGATGCAAAATATAATTATGTAAAAATTTCCAATGTTCTGTTGTTTTTTTACTAACATAATGAGAATAAGTTGATTTTTGTGGTTTTGGTTTTTTTGTATCAACCACATCTGATTGATAAAATTTGACATTTCTTACATTTGGTTGAACTTTTAATCCTTCTAATTGTGCAATGACTTTAATTTAAGTTTTTGTATTTGATAAAAATTAAAAGACAAACGTGCTTTGTTATCTTCATATAATAATGTGTATTCTTTCAAAATATCTTTTAACAAATCGACAAAACGTTCATTTCCAAAGTTTGTTTGAAATGAAGGAGGAAGTGATGGAATGAAATCATTTGAATGTTCTTCTGGAACTTCAGTCATAAAACAAAAAGAGTGAATGAAAAAAAGGAATTTTTCTTTTTTGTTTTTAGTTTTTTAAGATAATAAAATTATATCTTTTTTTGTTTCAATAAAAAACAATAATAAAAACAATTTAAAGAATTTTTTTGTTTTTAAATTTTGTTTTTTAGAATTCCTTTTTATTAATATTAGGAAAAAAAAAAAAGGATAATTTAAAAAAAAAAAACGAATGGGCTTTAAGATCTTTGTTTAGTTTCAAATAAGGATCTAGAATATTCCATGAGAATATATAAAATAGTTTTATTTTTAGTAGTATATCTAAAATCAAATGAGATTAATTAAGATAATCTATAATATTCGAAAAATAAAATTTGTTTGTCTAGATGCATTCTAGTAAAATAAAATAGGCTATTTTTGAGTCGAATGATTTTAATTTGTTAAGTTTGATCATTATTTAAATTCAGTTATTTTTCAAAATTTCATATATTGCCATAGCTACCCCTTTCACGGCAATCAAGAAAAAAAGGTAAAAACATTATAGAAATGAATTTAAAAAAATTCAAAAAAGTTAATAATTAATAATAAAAAGCAGATTAAGAACATAGAATTTTTTTCAGTCAATTAAGAACCAAGAAAAATTGTTAGATTTTAGCGTTAATTTTTAAATGAAAGACAAAGGGTTTTGAAGTTGGGACCTTGGATTAACATCTTTTGTTTTGGAAAAAAATGTTTCTTTAGTGTATTTAAGGATTGGGACTAAATAATAATATCAATCAGATAAATAAATGGATTCTCTTATGAACAAGAAAAACGATGATGCCCTTAACTTTAATATTAATAATATTCATAACAATAAAATTCAAACTCGTTCTCCTGTTAAATCATTTGAAGGAGATGAAATACCAAGATTTAAAGCAAGACAAATTGAGGCTATGAATTATCAAGCAGATCTTCAAGCCATTTTAATTGCTTTATTAACTCAATTTTCAACTATTTCAGTTGGAAGACCTCATAGAATATCACATCTTACTAAACAATTCATTAAAATAAAGAAGATTGTATTTAGTGATCAAAATGATTCAATTGATGTTCTTCAATATATTCAAACTCGTTCAAAAGAACAAGCTCAATATGAATTTAAAGTTGGAAATACTACAAAGAAAACTGCTAAAAGAAGAATTCAACCTACTAAAAGAAGAGAAGCAATGAGATTTTTACAAGATATACTTAATGAGTTTGGTTATTTTGTTGAAGTAGAGATAGAAACTATTGATGGTTATGAAGGAGAAGTTACTTTATTTTTAAATGGTCATTTCTTTTTAGGGTCTAATCAAATTAAAATTCTTGGAAACCAAATAAATAAAAAAATATCATCTATGTTACAAACTAATGCCAATATTGTCTTAGATTCAAGACTCTACAATTCTACTTTCTTTTAAATACTAATTTGTAAATCATTAATTCGTATTTTTCATTTTCAATTTTATATCTATTAAATTAAAATTTATTATTATAAAACAAAAAAAAATAAGTTTTTATTATTTATGTTATTTAAATACATCACCATAAGCTAATAAACTAATTATTCATTTGATAATGTTTACAGTAATTGAATCACTTGCAGAAAAGGTTCATGTCCCTGCTGATCAAATAAGATATCTTTTAGCATTTTTTATAGAATTACCATTATGTTATATTTTACGATATTTACCTTCTAACCCAAGATTAAAACATTTTGTTTATAGTACAGTTGGTGTTATAATGTTATTATTTGTATTTGGTATTAATTCATTGATCATTATGATACCAGCATTGATAACATATTATTTTATGAAATGGAAAAAATCATTACATATGGCACTCCTTATGTTTTCTATGAATTTAATATTTTTAACTTTATTGCAAATATATAAATATATTAATTATTATCTTCAATGGTATTTAGATATTACTACATTACAAATGATTGTTGTAATAAAACTTGGTAATTTTGTTTTTAATGTAGCAAAAGGAAGTAATACCAATATTATAAGACAAACAGATTACAATAAGATGAATAATATTCCAAGAGATCAATTTCCTTCATTACTTGAGTTCATTGGATATTTTTATTTCTTTCCATCTATCTTCAGTGGACCTTGCATTGAATATCAAACGTATAAAAAATTTGTTACGTTAGAATTATTTGAGTCATACCCAAACAATCATTTAAAAAACAAAATTCCTCCAATTGATTGGAAACAATTCTTTATTGTTTTTGGTCAAGGAATTATTTTATTAGGATTAACATCTATTGTAATAATGATTCCATTAAAAGCTTATTTCTATGAAATAGTTATTAATAATCCAAATGATTATTCTTTTATTCAAAGAATGGGTATGGTAATGATTTTTATTTATTCAATTGTATTTAGATATTTTGCAACATGGAAAATGGCAGAATGTATGGGCATTTTATTTGGATTTGGTTATTCAGGAATACAAGAAAATAAACCCATGTGGTATGGATTTAGAAATGTTAAATTAAATGATTTCTTCTTTTCTAATTCAGCTAAATTAGTTATTGATTCTTGGAATATTTATATTCAAACATTTATGAAAAATCATATCTATGAATCATTTGAATTATTTGGAGGAGTATTAAATAAATATAAACAATCATTGACTAACTTAATTAGTGCATTTTGGCATGGTATTTATCCTGGTTATTATCTTTCATTTGGTATGTTAGCATTACATCACGATGTGTCTTGTGGTTTTCATTCTAGAATTGAACCAATAATAATAAAGAAGTATGGAAAAGATTCATTAATATATTACAGTTATTGGGTACTAACATTTATCTATGCACGGATATCCATTTCATATTCTTTTATTCCATTTGTGATTTATACATTTATTGATTCATGGAAATTCTTTGTTAACACTTATTTTTGTGTTGATGTCATTGGGTTACTAGCTCTAATTATTTTATATGTTTGGTTCCCTAAACAACAAAAAAGAGATAGAATTGACTGAATTTAAATTGTAATTTTAATTAAGTTTTCCACCAGCCATTAAAACTTGTTGTGCTTGCTGATTTCGTTTGTGTCTTGCTTGTTCTAATTTTTGTACATTTTGATTTGCTTCTAGTATCAATTTTTCCATATCTTTTTTAAATTGTTCCATACGTTTTGCTTGTGCTAAATAAGCATTTCCTTTAGGTCGATAATTGTTTGTGTCTTCCTAAATGATAAATAATCTACAAATTAAATAACATAGAAATAATAACAAACAAGAAATACATCAATTGGGATTGGGCTAGATTGAGCAGATGTTAATAAAATGATTGTCATAAAGAAAATGAAAAATAACATGATAATAATGATAAGATATTATAATTTATAGTTTTTTTTTATTTTATTTTTTATATTTTTTATATTTTATTGATTTTTATTTTTTATAACATCAAATAATTATTTGTTTTTGTTTTTTATTTTATTAATAAGTTAATAGTACGGATCTCATTAATTCTATTATTTTCGGATAAAAAGATGGCAACTGGGTTTAGTAATTTTACCATTATAGTTATCATCATTTCATCAATAACTGCAGTTTGTTCTTTCTATAAATAATATTGTTTGTTTGTATTGACCTTATTAAGACAGTTGGCATTTTTATGATAGGACATGGTTGTATTTGTTTTTATAATCAAATATCTTCCAAACATGCATTAGGTGATTATTCTGTTTCTAGCCTATCTTTAATTTGTGGAGTTGTGGCTGTTATTGTAGCAATTATTGTATTTTATTTATATCAAATTCACTCATCACTGTCATTTATTATTGCATTTTCTTTATTATTTATAACAACTCTTTTAATGTCTTCAGTTACTTTTATTGCATTCATTGATACTTATTCTGTTCGTTCATTAGTTAAAGAAAATACCTCAAAAATGATGTCATTAGAGTATGAAGTTTGTTATTAAATATTTAAATTTTATTCAAGTCATTCACTTATTTAGTTTGAATGTTGTGGTTATAAATCTCAACGAGAGTATTGTCAATATTTAAATAAACCAACTTGTTATTCGAGAATTGTTAAACCATTTATGACATTTAGAATGTTATGTTCCATTGCATTTCTCTCTTTGTTAATAGAAACTATATCATTTGGAATATTTCTTTGCTTATGGTTTGATGGACTTGAAGCACAACCACAAGATATGATCACTTTACATATTTCACGTGTTGATTGATATTCTTTTTGTTATTATTTTTCATTAAAACTTATATGTAATTATTATCGTCATTTCACCCTGAGAGTAGTTTAATCCTTTTTTTTATTAGGTTAATAAAAAAATTAATCATTAACTTTATTTTGTTGTTCAAATGATCAATGTTTTAAGAAGTTAAAGCATAGCTTGTTCAAAAATACTGATTAACATTGAAACTAAAACAGAAAATTTTAAATACTTACAGTACTACTTTAGAAACAGTTTTACTGTAATAATTCCAAATAATAACTTTACTAAGAGATAAACGAAAGCTTGAATTTTAAAAAAAAACTGTGGTTATTCATGAATTATAAAAATGATCTACTAAATAAAGATTACTAATTTCAAAAATGTTTTTGATGAAATTATTTCTTTATATCTCATGTTGTTATTTAATACTTAGACATAAAACTATATAAATTTAAGAACAATTTACCTTCTTATTATCTGATAAAAACTAATAATAACTAATTGGTTCTTTATATTTAACATAATGATAATGTAATCGTTCAAATTACTAAAACAATTAATTGGATATAAATAAATTTAGAATCCACTACTTCTTGTTAAAAGGTACCAGTAAAATTAAAGTTGTAGTATTGTTTAATAAAAAAATAGTGTTAATATCTTGAGCTTGATAAAACTATTAAAACGAGATTCAGTAAATAAGATGAAAACTTGAGATTCAGTCATATGATTCAAACTCAATACACATCATATACTAATACAATCAAACAATTTGTTTTTGATATACAGTATCCTAATTCAAATCTATTATCTGAGATAGTTCAACCAAATAGAAGAATACAAGATATCTGTTTAATTGGGATCAAGAAAAGTGATTGGAAAGAAATTGAAAATGATATCTGCAATTCAGAATATACCACTCATAAAATTGAAATGGTTGAGGACGTTTCACAAGACAATGTATTGGAGGTGGTATATTATTATAAACGGCCTCAACGGTATTACTCATTTTGTGACATTATGAACCATCGCTCAAAAAAAAAGTATAGAGATGAAACTAAAGCATTATTATCTTTGTTTCAAATAAACATTCATTATAAATATCAAACACTATCAATAACACAAAAATATATAGTTCATATTTGTTGTATTCTCATAGGATATCCTAAAGTAATTATTTTAAATTATTTAAAATATCCTTGTCATGAAGTCATAAGTGGGTTAAAGTACATTTCCCATTTTGTACCAACTATTCTTGTTTTTCCTGAAATAAATCATGATTATTTCTTTTGTGACTATACTATTTCTGAACAAGAAACAATTGAATATAACTCTCAACTTTATCAATTAAAAGATGATATTATCCAAATAATTGAATCAGTCTATCCTATCACAAGCTATCATTACTTTGAGGAATTTTACCTTTGTGTTGTAGAGTGGGGTTATCAATTCGTTGAAGTTACTAAAAGAAAGTATAGAACAGGGTGGAGATATCCCATAAATATTATCCTTCATCTTTTTCTCTTTACAATTGGAGGTATTTCTATTGGAACAGTATTTTTATTAGTAAATTACAACCAAACAACATTAATTCAAAAAGTAAATGTTCTTTACTTTGCAACTATTAGTAAAACATTATTTACTATTGACCAAGTTATTTATTCAGTAAACAATATGATTCAGATACGAAAAGAAAATCAGGTACATAAGGTTCATGCTTCAGCTTATATTCTTGCAGACTATATTTTCAATCTACCAACAATGGTATTAAATCCAACATTATTTGATATTGTGTTTTATCCTTTTGTTGATTTCCAACCTTCAATTTGGAGATTTTTAAAATATTGGTTTACATCTTTATTGTCATCTCAAATAAATGTCACTATGAGTGCATTAATTGGATATATCATTATTAATAAAAAGATTGGTACTTTTTTAGAAATAGCAATTATTTATACCTTAATGTTATTTAGTGGAACTATCAAGAATTATTTAAATCTTCCTAAATGGCTAAAATGGATTTATACTATTAGTTATTATAGGATTACACATAATATATGTTTTAGTATATTTTTTGATGGAGTTGATTTATTATGTGATGAAGAAGATATTCGTTTAAATAATTGTATATATCAAAATGGTGATGTTTTTCTTAAAAAACTTAGAATTGACACAGATATTCTCAGACAAATGTTATTTCTTTTTATTTGGATAATCTGCTTAAGAGTTGGAGCAATAGTATTAATTCGTCTTCACTTATTCTTAGATTTCTATAGTTTTAATATCCCATCATTTGGATACTTCTATTCAACGCGTCTTCATTATTTTTTACACTCTTTAATGAATAAATTAACACATTAAAATAACCTTTCCTTACTCTAAATAATCAACTTCAATTATTTAACTTATTCTTTAAATAAACCATCAGAACTACCAATAAAATGGTGTGATACTGTAATTTCTAAACTAAAAGGCAAAGTACTATAACTGTTAAAACATAATTGCTGTATCAAATAAGGAAGAAGAAGTAATAGCTCATAACCAAAAAACCAGACACTGACTAAACCAATTTTATACAAAAGAAACTAACCATAATAGAAAACATTTAAAACTCTAAAAGAAGATCAGTTAGCAGTCACACAATTAATTTAAAGGTTTGTTATAAAATGATTGAAAATTTATAAGATAAAGAATTAGAGAAATGTATAATTCTAGATTATTATGGTGATCAATTACATTATTTTTTATTGTCAAATCCCCTTAGTTTCATTTTATATTTTGTTGCTTTGAGGCTATGTTTTATTACTTTTTCATTTGTATTGTTTACAAAATAAAGTTAGTTTTTGAACCAAAAAAACAAAAATGAGTTTTTTTAATTTCCTATTTCTAAAATAAATAGAAATAAAACAAACAATAGAGGAAATAGAGTGTGGTAGTGAAGTATAGCCGATATTAATATAATAAATAAAAATAGTGAAGATGTTTTAATGATTTAGATTTATTTTGAGTAAATGAAGTAAAATGGAGTTTTCATTCTTTTCTTTATTATTCTTTTATAATATTTACCAATATTTTTACTATATTCTTTTTTTCAATTAAAAATAAAAAGAAATGTTTATATTCTTTCTTTTATTCTTATTCTTTTATTCTTTTTATATTAATTTGTATATTAATTTTATAAGTTAATTATTATTCATTTAGAATTTCATTTAATCTGTTTCATAAATGTAAAGTAAATCATTTTCTTGGTTATTTTGTTTTAATTAATGAAAATATGAGATGTTAATACTTCTTTTATCTTCATTATTTGTTCTTATTGCATGTCATAATTCAGTAATTGCTCTCTCATCTTTCTTCTTATACATTATGATAATATAATTTAATTAAATAGCATTTAATTAATATATGAATAGTATTTGAATATATTGTTTTTATGTTGTTTTTTATATAATTAGTTATTGGTTCTCTTTGTTTTCTTATTGTTTATTATTTATTGAAATGAGATATAATAAATAATTTGATAATCATATTAATTAAATTATAATTATTATTTCAATGATATTCAAATCTATTTGATACACCTCATAATCATAATAATTTATATTTTGAATGATTGATGAGATAATATTTCATTAATTAAATAATATTATTCATTCTGTTTTGATTTTTCAATTGATTAAATAATATTAAATCAATTTGTTAAACAATATGAAATGTGTATGATATAATAATTAATAATGATATTATGATAAATAAATATTGAAATATCAATACATTATTTAAAGTTATTACTGTCATTGATTATTATTATAGTCAAAATTAATTTATTTTTTAATACTGTATTAAATAATTTTATTTAACATCATTTAACACAATATATTTATTATTGTGAATATTGTTCATTTAGAAATGTAATATATTGATAACTTATGATATTCTGAGAGAATTGATTTATCAAATATTTTATAATATATTGAAAAATCAAAATAAATAAAAGTCTCATCAATATAAATACAAATCATCATACTTCTTGATATAATGTTGTTCATTGTTTTGTAACTTCTATACATTCAAATAAATATACTTTTATTTACTTTTATCAATTCATTCATTGAAACATATTTCATTAACATCAAATAATAGTTTATATTAAACATCAGTATAAAATGATGATAAAATAATATAAATAGTAACAATTTCATTATATTTAATATCTATTGTGTATCATCTATTTTTAATAATAAAATATGTAAAATAAGAAATGAAATTAATGATAATCAAATCATTTATTAATGATGTTAAAATCCTGTTTAATATTTAATAATTCATTTATTAATGAAATAATAAATGATAATTTAGAATTAATATGTTTATTAAATTCACTAAATCTAAATCAATTTCTTTATTTATTTTCATTTATAATGTTTTATTTATATTATTCTCTTTTAATAATATTCAATATATTTCAATGTGTTATATTGAATATTAATGATAATTAATTCAATAATTAATTCATTTATATATAATATATTTGATCATTCATTACAACATTTAAATAACTTATTAATGAATGAATAATTAAAAATATTTCATTTAAATTAAATATAATACAATTGAATGATAAAATCAATATTAATTTATTAAATGACTCTTTAAAACAAGAATTTTTTAGTTTAATGAATAGAATCATGAAGACAAGAATAAAAATAAATAATGATAAGACTTAATGATAATGAAATATTTCAATATCATTCAAAATAACAATTAATAAAATAAATAACAAAATACCTAAATATAAAAAATAAATCTATTAATAAAAAAAATAATAAGATAAAATTATATAAAGAAAAATAAAGTAAAATAATAAAATAATTATAGTTTTTTCAAACTATATCTTACTTCCATCCATCTTTTACTTCAAATAGTATAAAAATAAGTCATTATGAATTACCTAGTAAAAAATTATTTTCTTTAAAGATAAATAAATCAATTATGAATTACCTATGATTAGTTTTCATCATTTTGAGAAGTGAGAAAGTTAGTTTTTTCAACTTTCTTTATTTCTACTGAAATAACGTTTTTTTTCAAACAAAAAATTATTTTCTCTAAAAATAAAACAAACTTTTAAATAATAAATTACAAATTTGTCTTCTTTATTTAAAAAAGGATGACGAGGTTTAAGTAAATTATTGTTAAAAAGAATTATTCAAGTTTTGAACTATTTAATAATATTTGTTTTATTATTTTATTATTCTTTGTTTATTAAAAAAATTCTCTTTTCAATTGAAATTTTATAATAACTCTTATCTATAATTAATTTCAAATAATTTCATTATTAAATATAAATTTTAATTTTCAATAAAATTTAATTTTTCTATATTAATTTATTTAATATACTAAAATAAAAAAATATAAACAAAAAATCTACTATAAAATACAAAAATTATATTTTAATTTTAGTAATACAACAAATTAACTTCTGTTTTTTCTTTACTTATATTTTATTCGTTAATACCTTCTTTAAATAATAATTGAGGTTTTATAAGTAAAGCACTAACTTGATTATCTTGAGACATAATTGCAATTCTCATTGTAGGAAATGATGGATATCCATTTTTCAAGATTGTTTCAACCAAATGAGGTGATTGGTTTTCATAAAGTACTATTTGTTGGAATGTAATATTCTACTAAGATAAATATCTAAAAATTAAAAAAGAATTAAACAAACTAAGATAATAAGTTGTTGAGAGAATGCAATGGCACAAACACGATTTAAGAATTGGACTGTTTTTTGATATAAAGGGGATGATATCAATAAATTACCTTGAATTAATTGAGATAATGAATTAATAATAATCATTTGACTTTTTGTTTCTTTCTAAAATTGATAAGAGTATTCTAATAAATTTAATTTATGTAATTTAAATAATAAACAAACAATAATACTTTCAAATAATTTATCTAATTTATAAAATGATTGAATAGTAATTACATGAATACGAGTGAAATAAATATTAATTATATCTGTTTCAGTACATCCAAATTGATTATTCAAGACATCAAAAACAATATCAAAATCAGGGTGCGAAAGAGTATCAATCCAAAGCACATCCCCATTTGTTGAAACTAAAAAAGAACATACAATAGTTATTATTACATGGTTGATTGGTCCATCAATATTTCCAATAAAATCATAAAATCTTCCTTGAACTAGTCCATTATCAGGTAATACATTATCAATTCTAGTTTATTACTCATAATCTTCTAAAATTATAAAAGTCATACAAACGCACTAATTCCTGTTGTAATAGGATGTACAGTAATAGAATCTTTCCAATCTTTGAGAGTATAACTTCTAGAAATTAATTGGAGGGATAATTTAAGTTGTAATTTTTTAACTTGCTCAAGGTCAGTGATAATCCCTTCGAACTTTGATAAAGGTGCTTTAATAAAATCATTAACTAACCAATTAATAGAATAATATTAATAATTTAATGATACAACAAACCAGTTGTAATATGGTTTTTAATTAATAACTCACACCCTTTACCACTAAAATATTGTTTTAAACGTTCATCTTCAATACGAGTGTTTCCAGTGATATAATTCATTTAATAATAAAATAAATAAATTTGAAGATAAAGAGATGAAACAGATAAAAATCTTAAAAACTAAAAAAACTTCAATCATTTCAACCAATCTTTAAACTCTTGGAATGGACAAAGTTTTACTTGACTATTACATATCCTTAATATTTGAGAATTATATGATACCCTGACAAAGTAATCAATCCCTATTTGAATTTTTTCTATAAAAATATGAGAACTATATGGAGGTAGTTGTATATCTTGTTGATGAAGAGAAACCATTAAAGTATATAATGTATCATCATGACCAGAAATGAGTTCTATGATAGGTAAGGAAGGAGTTGAGCAATTTGTTTCTTTACAGGTTGAAGTTCCATCTAAAAAGGAAACAATTTCATCTCTTAAATATTTTGTTGACAATGATGATACTTGAGAATCTAATAAATAACCTGCCATGTAACCTAAATACATTTCAGAAGAAATTACATCTTCCATAGTAATTTGTTCTTTTTCATTTGATGGAAATGGAAGATTAGAACAATGTAAGACTTGTAAATAATCATAGACATAAATAAATGATGTGATCAAATCTGTTTCTTTAAATTCTCCTTTAAATAGTCTTTTAAATTTAAAGATTAATTGTTTTATATTATCATTCATAGTATCTTCAAGTAATTTTAATCTTTTATTTCGTTCTGTAACTGTTTTATTATCAGTAATATAATGGGCTGCAAGGTATTGACTATTTGTTGTATCTATTAACTCATTATCTACTTTTTGATTTAATAATCCTTCTATTAGTGCTTTTGCTGAATTAATTGTTCTACTACATTGTGTACTCTGTACTTTTATATTTTCAAGAGTAATATTACCGATTCCATATTCCTTTAATAATTGGTTTATAGCAATTCCTAAATTATTCATTTGTTTTTTTCCTATATCAGTTAATTCACCAATAACACATTCTCCTCCATTACATTTTGTTTGATTAACATTTGCAAGAATACTATTTCTATCACCATGTCTTGATATAATTATAATTTTATTAAGTGTTGAGTTATTTAAAGGTTTTAAAGAAAAAGTAGGAATATTACAGAACTCTGCATAACAATAAGTGAAAGATATTTGAATAAGAATAATAATAAATAGAAGAAAGACCATCTCTTATTATTATTTTTTAAGTTCTTATTAAATATTTTTTTAAAGAGAAACAAAAATAATAATACATATCCTTTTTTTAGGAAATACTTTTTTTAATTTTTGCTAATGAACAGTCATCCACGTTGGTTATATTCTTTATTCTAAACAGGATCTAATTAGTTCCTATATTAACAATGACTGAAGTCATGAACACAAAACAGGCATTTGACTATTGGATAAATATAGAAAAAGAGTATTTAAAAACAATTAAATATGTTCCAAACCGTCCATTTAAAACAGTTTGTCTCTTTTAAGTCTTCAGTTTACATATAAATATTTATATAGTCTTTAGCCACATGAATTACAAGTATGGATTTGGAAAGAAATTTTTCAAGAAACTTCTCCATTTAGTGTTATGGATTTTATAGCAAAGTTACATCAAGTTAAAAAATTATGGCAAATGACTAGTAAAGATGAACTTCTTACAGAAGATGAACAAAAAGATAATAAAGCCTTAACCCAATTTTTTGGAGAAGACTTAAATGATAACACTTTATCACAAAGTCCAAGACTTACAGAAATAAGTAATGAAGAATATAAAGAGTTCGAAGAATGGAAAGAAAAAATTAAAAATTTTGAAGTAATGAATTCGATGATAAAAGAAAAAGAAGAAAAGTTAAAAAAAAAAGAAAATGAATTAATGGATAAAGAAAAAAAACTTTTAGATCAAGAATCAAATGTTCGATCACGTGAAGCAGAAGTTATGCTTTGTGATATTCAATACGATAAAAAAGAACAAAAACTAAAAGAAGTAGAACAAATGTTAGATACGAAAAAAAAAGAATTAAAAGAATTACAATTACAAATCAAAGAACAACAAAAAATACTTGATGAAAGAATTAAAACAATTGAAACTAAAGAACAATCAGTTGAAGGAAAAAAGAAACAATTAGAAATAGATGAAAAGGTCTTAAAAATTAGAATGGAAGAAGCAGAAAAAGTTATTAAATCACCAGAAAATATTACTCGTGTACACTCTATGGATTTATGTAATCTCAGTACATTAGCTTCCCCAAGAAGTCGTGGAAATAAACCTCTTACTCCAACAATGTCTTCTCCTAGAATGATGATACTTATGTCAAGAGAAAGAAAAGCATCATTGGATCCAAAAGAAGGTGAGGATACTTTATCAAATCAAGTAAGAAACTTATTAAAAGAAAACTTTACTCAAATGCAAGAAATAAATATTCTAAAAGAAGGACTTGAAGAAGCAAGATTAGAAAATATTAGACTAGCTGATCTTTTAAAAACTCAAACTGTATTCACTGAAATTAAATCAAAGAAAACATTAAGTGAAGAAGAAGTTGATCAATTTATTGAAGTATTAACAAAGCTAATTGATAATAAATCAAAAGAAACAAGAGAAGCAATGGCATTAGGTATTTATGGAATTGTTAAAATTCATATTCCAAAAACTCAAAATGCTACATTAAGGAAATCATTATGTAGTAAAACTAAATTTAAATATAGTACTAGACGTAAATCAGCAGATATGACTCCCTTAGAAATTAAAATTGAATCAGCTGAAATGGCACTCTCAATCAATCAATTTGCTAATGATGAATTTCATTATTTTCAGGGGTTAGTAGAATTTAATGAAATTTATGTAAAAGCTTTATTAGGAACAACTACGTATAAAAAACTCGGAGAACAAATTAGTAGTGTGCTAACTCCTTTAATAACATTAAGTAGAAATATTGTTAATGGATTAGAAGAATCTATGTCAAGAGAAAGAACACTTCCAATTGGTGAATTAATGAAAAAATATTTGGATAGTTTTAATGTATATACTGAGTATTTCTCTAATTATCAAACAATGACCAAAACATTCCCTGATATCCAAGAGAATCTTGATTTAAATAAACAAGTTGTACTATGTGTATCCTCTTATATACAAGCTCAAAGAGATGCTTCCATGTCTAATGGATCAAATCAAAATTTTACTCCACCATTACCACAATCACCAGCAGCTTACCTTCATTTCCCAATTGCAAGGTTAGAAGAATATGTTAAATTCTTTGCAACAACAATTAAACAATCAGCCCCAATTAATAATGATTATTCTGCATTAAATGATTGTTACGAAGCATTAAAAACGATATACAAATCGTCTTTGTCATTACTTCAAACAGCAGCTTCTTCAGATGATTTATCAATGGTTGAAATGATTTTACGAAAATCTACTGGAGCGTTAGTTCAAAAAAGAAGAAAGTTGTTGTATTACGGATTATTGATTCCTATTAATGAAGAATTTCCAAAAAAAGGACCAAGGTTATGTTTCTTAATGAGTGATATGCTTCTTATTACAGTTATCAAAAAAGTTAACGATATTCCTGTAGATGATGGGTGGGTTATGAGAAAGTTTACCTCTTCGATAGAATGGACTAAAAAAGATCTTATGTCATTAGTTATTAATGAAGAAATAAGAATTGAACTAAATCCACCAGTTACAGGTTTGGTTGTTAGTGATGGTGAAGTTCACAACGCATTTTTATTAATTCAAAATGATATCAAACTTCATTTTATTGCATGTTCAGAGTCTAATAGAGATAAGTGGTTGAATTTAATTGAGTCTTTGTAATGAAAAGAATGCTTTCTATACTAAATAAAATAGTAATGTAAATAATATTATTTATTATAAATTTAATAATATTATATTTTATTTGAATTAACCCTAAAAAAAAAACTTTGAGGGACATTTGATTGTATTATTGAAATGAACGAGGAATCAGCTCAAGCAGTGTATGCTTATTTAATTAAAAATGGACTTAAGAAAACAGCAAAATCTTTTTTAAAAGAAAAGAAAATTGAAATTAAAGGAGAAACATCTATTGACATTGACGAGTTGATTGAAGAAAAAATGAACAAACTTCAAAAAGAAAAGAAGCAAGAGGCAAGCAATGAAGACAACACTGAAAAGATAATTAAAAAACCAAAAACAGAAGAAACAAAAGAAAAGAAATCTAAAAAGAAAGAAACTAAAATAGCTGAGGAAGAAAAGGAAGAAGTTGAGAAAGAAGAAGTTAGTGTCAAAGAAAATGAAGAAGAGGAGACAAAAGAAGATACAAAAGCTATCAAAAAATTCAAGGGTGAAAGTGATGAGAAGAAAGAGAAAAAAGAAGCAAAGAAAGATGAAGGACATAAAAAGTTAAGTAAAGAAGAAAAAAAAGCTCTTAAGAAACAAAAAAGGGCTGAAAAAAAAGCTAAAAAACAAGTCGATGAAGAGAATGAAGAAAAGACTAGTGAAGAAAAAGAAAAACATACTGAATTAAAACAACAAACAAAAGAGTTTCAAATGAAAGGTTTAGAAAAAAAAGTAAAGAAACAAACTAACAATGGTTGGAAAGGTGGTAAATTTGGAGACTATAGTTGTAATGGAGAAAAAATTGATAGAAATAACGTTGAAAGAAAAGCTGCTGCTGCATATGGAGATGTAGAGAAGATTCCTAATGCTGCACGTACTCTTCATGAGACCAAAGGAAAAGGATTTCAAAAGTCCAAAACCAAATTAAAGAGAACAGACTTTAAAGGTAAGATTGATCCTTATGCCGTTCAATCCATCAAATTTGATGACTGATTTTATTTTTTGTTATTTATTTTGTTTATATTTATTTCTTCTATAAATAAAAAACTAATATTTATTGGTTTTTTATTTTTCAAAAATTTTTTTGATAAATAAATATCCTTAATTTCCATAGTTATTAGATGGATTAAAGTTTATTACTTGTTCTTTTGAGATATTATTTTAAGGATTGACTATTGGACGTCTTATGATTACTGAGTTTATTTATTACTTGTTTGGATAAGTATAATTGATGTAATTGAAAAAGAAAAAACTAAAAATTGGTGATTTATTAAATACAAAATAATAATACATTGAAACTGACTCAAGGTCTTCATTTGACCTTCAAGGATCTTTATTACTTTCTTTTTCTTCTTTATACTTGTTAATTTTAATTAATAAATAATCATTATCTGATTACAAACTCTTTGTGATGGAAATATAGAGTCATTAAATAGTTTATGTAAAGTAAGAACGAAATTAATTAGAACAAATGAACAAGAACAAAAAGGTTTTCTTTATAACCTCCACAAATTATATTAGTTAAATATTTATGTAAAAACAAAATAAAAATTTAAACAAACAATGAAGAATGAATTAGCCCTTAATTATCTTCTTTAATTCCTAATTCTTTGGCTGAAATAGAACCAAGTCCCATCCATCCTCTCATAGCGTTGATAATAGCAGTATCTCTATGTGTTCTTGTATAATCAGATCCTCTCCATCCTTCAACAGTATATCCTCCGGCATCAGCAACATATGCCTGTCTTTTTGGAATTGATTTACATGATCCACACCATTGGCCAGTACATAATGAACAATCAGATAATCCATCTGGGAATCCGTCATTACCATTGGCTCCATCTACTAAAGTATAAGATGACAATAATAAACGATGTGTCCAATTTCTATCAGTTCTTGAGAATAGTTGAACTTCAAATTGTCTATGTCTATCAACATTCTTTTCTTTAACTAATACAGACCCTTGATCGTGCATATCTCTTGATGATGATCCTGGTTTTTGTTGGTCATGATCATCATTTTCAATAACTAATCTTTCCCATTCAATAGTTCCTTCACATTTACCCCATTCATTTGGATACCATGATTGCCAAATTTTAATTTTTTTAACATCTTCATCACTTAATCCATTAGCTTTAAGTTGTTCAGTTAAGTATTTAGTGTATTGGTAGTTGTTATAATTACAAACAAGCATATCAGCTTCACCACCTGTAATAACTTCTAAATATGCCATAAAATCATCTGGAAGTGCACCTCCCATATATGTTTTAACTTTTCCAAAGATTGCTGCAATATCATCCGGTCTAATATGTTTAGCAGCATCCATTCTAATTCCTGAAGCTCCTGCTCCAAGGTTTTCGACAATCCATGTAGCAATTCTATCTCTAACATATTCATTTTCTGTTGCAAGATCAAGTAATCCTGACAAATAACCTGCGTTCATAATAAATCCATCACTCCATGAATTAAGTGATCTTTCACAATGGAAATGTAATGGTCCATAAGCAGCTCCTGGGAATTCTGCAGTATTAATTTTTCCAGTATATTTATCAGTTCCATATGTGAATCCCATAGTATAATATGGTGATTTACTGAATGAAATCTTTGGTCCCCAGAAATTACCACCATTACAATGATTTAATACATCATTTCCTCCTCCAGTCATATGATTTAATACCATATCATTATAAACTAATACATTATGTTTTCTACATGCTTTTACCATTTCTCTATATTGTTGTCTTGTTCCCATTCTTGAATTTAATTTGTATGCAACTGGTTGATAAATCCAATACCATGGATTTAATAAATTATCTTGTGGTTGATCAAATGATAAAACTCCATCTTGTGGTGGATAGACTTTAACAGCCAACCATCCTGCTTTTCCCATAAATTCACATTCTTTTCCAATATCTTCAAATGGCCATCCAAACATTTCTACAATTCCTCCTTTTTGTCCTTTATTATAATTTGGTGCTAAATTAGCAGCTGGGATACTCCAAACAAAGTCAAGTGGTTCAAGATCAATATGTTCTGTAGCACCTCCATCCATATGAACAATAACTCTAATCTTTAAATCTTCTTCTGGAAGAGTAGATTTTGAAACTTCATAAACTTCTGATTCAGATGGAACACCATTATATTCATATGTTATCTTTTTAATATTATATTTTGGGTTAACAGTTGGTACAACTGTAACAGTAGCAGCAGTTCTAGAAGTATCTTTATATTGAATTCTAGCATAAGCAACGACATGTGAATATCCTTGATAACTTTCAATCCAATCTTCACTTCCTCTTGGTGGAGTTTGCCATCTTGATTCTTCAGCAGATGCTTTCATAGCAATATCATTTCCATTACATCCAAATTGACCATTATTTGAATTACATGTTTGAGCAAATGCAACAGCAATGAATAAAAGTAAGAAATTCATTAATGAATTTTAAGTTAAAAAATGAGATTAAATACTCTAACTAAAACCATTGAATTTTCGTATATGATTATTCATTTTCGTTTAGTATATAAAAATTTATAATTAAAATAAGAAATATATTAGTAAAAAATAATTTTCTTTTACTACAAGAATATTTTTATTGAAAAATAATTTAAACCAAACAGAAATTTCTTTCTTGACTTTTGGATTTTTCGACTTTATAAAGAACTATATAAATAATAAAATAAATTATTATTTTATTAAATTTATTTTTAACTTTTTTATTAAAAAAAGGAATAACAAAAAAAATACTAAAAAAAAAAACGAAAAACATAAAATTAATCAGAAAAGATTTCCAACATCAACTTCATCTTTCTCTTTAATCGAATGAACAAAAACTAGATTTGGAAAAACGTCTGATCCTGAATTTTGCCAGTCATTATATATTTCAGTAAAGTATTCATACAATCGTTTACTTGATTTAATATAATTCTTTTGAGAATGTGTTAATTTTTCTAATCTTACCTTTTCAAATCTTCTTCTTACTTTTTTAATAATTCTAATGTCTAATTGTAATGGAGTTATTCCATCAATACTTTCTTGGACTTCATACAATTTTTTTTCAACTTCATCTAAAGAATTATTTTCAATATTTTTAATTTTTGCAAATGTTCCTTTAAATAAAAGTAATTGAGCAAATAAACTAATAACATTTTCTTCCCAAAAATATGCTAATGAACTAAATTGTTTATCAAGAAGATAATCTAAAAAAAAGTATTGCCTAGTACGACTACTAAAAAGGTCGGCATATGAATATAATAATGTTAGTATTCTTTGAATAGTAATTACATTTTCACTTTCGATAATTTTATCAATGAAATTACAAAACAATTTAATATCAAATTCTTTTTTTAATAATAACACTTTATTTCTTAATTTATCAAAAAAAAATTCAAGATCTGATATTGTTGCTATTCTTTATTAGTTTATTGTGTTATTTTTTTATTTATTTATAAAACAAACATAAAACATCATCTGGATCAAAGAAATTTGTTCGTTTTACTTCATAACTCATAAAAAAATTAATCATCTTTGGATGAACTGATGTAACAATTACACCATCTATAGTATGTATATATGGATCTGAAATATCTAAACTATTATAATATTTTAAATATGTTTCAAGAAGAACATCAAATCCATTAAATATAGACCATTGTAAAACTCTAATTATTGAATAACATTTTCTTAGTTATATCTATTTATTGTTTTATAAAAAAATTTATAATAACAAAAAATTATTATAACAAACTTATTTGTTGTATGTTTTTCCAATACAGAAACAACTTCTCTAAAAATCATTATAAAAAACGCTTTTTCATTCTTTAAGAACGATAAATCCTATTGATCAGATTTTGTTTTTATAAAGTGTTATTTTATTAAATATTAGAAACAAACAACTTCTAATTCCATTGGTTTTAATTTTTGATCAAATTCATCCCAACAAAGTAATGTTGGAAAATGTTTCAGAAGTGATTTTTTTGGTGAATAATTAATTTTTATTTGAAATAAATTTGTATAATACTGTGTTAATTTAACTCTGAATGATGGAAATCTAAAATATGCCAATGCAAAGAATTTGACTGAAAAAGGAACAAATTCAGCAGAGACATTCATTACTAATACTTTATCTTTTCCTCTTTTAAATCGTGAAAATATTGATACTTTTTTCTTTGACTGAGCAACAACCACTGGTCTTTCTGCATCAATCGAACAAGTTCTTTTTTCTAATTCTGTATGAAGAGAATCCACTGTTCCTCTATAAATTGCAGATGGTAGAACAATGTCGAATGTCATTCGAGACAAACCTTTAATTACAAAATCAAGAGTTCGTTTTAAATGATCACGATACAATGAATACATATTACTTGATGTATCTGCTGAGAAATTTTCATAAAATAATGGATGAGTGATAACTGTCATAAGTAAATTCAATAGTGTAGTATCTGTTTCTATCTCTAATGCAATAAGTAAACAAGAATCCCAAATTTCATATAATGTTGGTATTATCGTTGGTGGTTGTGTAGAAGAAAGAAGTAATGTTAAGCGCTGTGCACATAATAAAGAAGTTACTGTATTACTTGAGTGTTTTTTATTAAATTGTTTAGCATATGAATTAAATTTAGCAGCTTCTTTTGAAAAGGAACCACTGTTTGGTTTTATATCTTTCATAAAAGAATCACTATTTTATTTTGTTCAAAACTTTATTTTTTATTTTCTTCTTTTTTTTTCCTTATTGAGTGACTGGAATGATTTGACGATTTCTCATAACAATAATAACTAACTTTTTTTAGTTAGTGTTATTAACCATAATAAAATTCATTTTTTTTATTTCAATACCTCCGAGCTCCTTTAAACTTCCTCTTCTTCTTTAATTATTATACTTTCTTTCATTGAATAAACTATAAAATTAAAAGAACTAATAATAAAAACGTCAAAATAAATCCAAAAGTATAGTAAACAAGAAAAAGAAAGTCAAAAAAAAAAGGAGGAAAAAATTCAAGAAAAAAACTTTAAATTATGTAAATTATTGTATTTTTCTTAAAATGAATGATTTACGTGACATAGCAAAACAACTTGGGGTACATACATCAAGTCTATCAGCGTCTTTTGTGAATGCATTTTTTATAACTCAAACACCACAAGAAACTGCGTGTGATGATTTTGCTGAACAATTTACTATAAATCCTGGTCTTGAACGTGAACGAACAATTTGGAGACCAAACAAAGTGGAAACTACATTACCATTACGATGGAAAGTTTTTTTATCGTGCCTTCCTCCTACACCAGAGTTATGGAAAAGTATTGATGAAGAAAGAAAAGATAAATATATTGAATTATGTAAAAAATATCATGAACAATTAACAGTCTTTGAAAAAGAAAACCCAATAGACTCTTATTCTGCAGATTTTTTATCTAAAGAACCAAAAGAAATAGAAGACATTTCTTTAAGAAGAATTATTTGGGAAATTAAAAAAGATGCAAGAAGAACTCATTTTGGTAGTGATAGTTTAAAAAAAAGGTTTTTATTACATAAATTATTATTACTTCATCAATTAGATACTCATTTTGAATATGTTCAAGGAATGAATGAAATTCTTTCAATTCTTATTGATGTATTTGGAATTAATAAAAGTGGAATTGAACTAGAGTCAGAGGTATTCTGGTTCTTTAAAGATTTAATGGAAATAATGGGAGATTGGTTTAAAGGTGGTGATGATGGTGTTCGTTGGATAGCAAAACGTTGTGAAGTTATAGAGTCAATACTTGAAACTAAAGATGAAGAATTAGCTATTCATTTAAAAACACTTAAAATTGAAATGCAACTATTTCTATTAAGATGGGTTCGTTTATTGTTTTGTCAAGTATATCCTATTAACACAATTAAACCAATGTGGGATGTTATTTTTGCATTTAGTGGAAGATTGTCATTAGTAGATCATATTTGTGTTGTTATGATAATTTTACAACGTGCAAAAATTTTAGATGGAGATACAACACATGCATATTCAGTATTATTTAATTATCCAATTGATGAATATCCACCAGATTTTATAATAAATCTCGCATTAGCAAGTTGTATGTGGTTTGAACAACCACTTATAAGGAATCTTTATTTTAAGCAACGAGTTATAGTTAAAAGAGAATCTGGGTTCTGGAGAAAACAAAAAGAACAAAAACCTATTCATCTAAAGAGTTCTGTTATTACTCAACTTCCTGTTCCATCACCTAGTTTCACCCCAAATAGTTCTTTACTTGATAAATTTCGTTCAATAGAACAACACCTTAAAATTGCATTACAAAATATTGATGATGATAGTGACACAGCAGAAGAACTTAAGAAGGCATTATCAGATTTGTTTCAGTTAAGAAATGATATTCAATCTGAGGAGAATTTCTTTGTTATGTTTTAATTTACTGTAAGTCATTATCTTTCTTCTTTTTTTTCATCAGAAGGAATTATCATTTATATAAAATTAGTTTAGGTTATCTTTATCATTTAATTTAAACAAATTTACTCCTTATAGTTTTTCTTTATTTACTATAATAATATTATTTATTTGTAATGGATATTTATTATATTTATTAATTATAGTGGTAACTGAAATGAATATATTAATGTTTATTATTTGGATTATTAACAAATACTTATTACTATAATTATTCTATTATTTAGACAATACATATTTACTTTTCTAATATTTATAATGTATTATTAGTTTGATATCTTCTCTTTTATAGAGTTTAAAATATTTTTTGAGTTATTTCTTGTTAGATAAAATAAGTGATAAAATTTTCAATGAACAATTTCCAAAAAGAATTTTCAAGTTTATATTCCAAAAACATAAATAAAAAAAAATTGTATTAAGAAAATTTAATATTTGAAGTATAAAATTGTTTCAGTTAAGAAATGATTATTTATTTTATGAATAAAACATATTTCTTAAAATTGAATTAAACAAAAATAAAGAATGTTATTTTAAAAAATTCAAAGATATGAAAAGACCTTTCAATAAATTTTGTTAATTAACACTAATAAAACAAAAAAAGATTTAACCTCAAAGAAAATATATTATTAAGAATAAATTTATTTCCAACCACCACGCTATAACTAAGAATATTGAGAATGTCAAAGCAAAGAATTTTGTAACGGACCAGGTTGGTGTTGTTCAAATTGTAAATCTTCATCAAAACTAAAGATGTTTGGAGTACATCCCTTTAATGGAGATTTTGATGGGTCAAGAGATAATGAGAAATTACATAATGGAGAAAGATCTCCAGATGACTCTAAATGATTATCATTACGTGAATAACAGCAACTTTGAGATATTGGAGAAGTGGGTGATTCACCTCTATAATGAAGAATAGAATGAAGTTTTGGAGATGATGGAGGAGGTAATAATGAAACATTAAACTTACAAGAAATTGGTCTAACTAATTCACTCTCATCTACAGAAAAAGTAGTAGGTTCAACTAGTTTATTTGAATTATTTTGTATTTCTTTTTCTAACTCTTTTAAATATTCTTCTAAACGTTCACCTATTTCTTCAATAGCATTTAATTGATTAACATCATATCTAACTGCTTGTTTACGACAAAGAGCACATTGTTTTTGATATTTAGCACTAATTTTCATTCCATGTTTGTAAATAGTTTCTAAATTACCTGAACCAATTTCAAGTGCTCTTGTAATATTTCTTAAATTATGTTCTACGTGTGGAATTAATCTTGTTACTTCAGTTGGAAGAAATACTGTTGGTTGTGTTCTTGGATTAATAATACTTTGATTACAATATCTTTTATAAAGGAATGCATATTCACTTAATTCACATGGGAAATAAGTTCCCCAAACAGCAATAAGTTCTCTTACTTTATCTTCTACAATATTTACTTCATTATGTAATTTCTTCATTTTACCAATTTTTTGTAAACGATTAACAAATGATAATTCAGCTACTTGTGTTCTAAAACAAGGAGAATTTTGGACTACATAATTTGCAAGAACTAAACAATTTAATATCTCTCCTTCAGAAATTCGTTTCTTTGAATAATCACGCATTTTATCTTCTAATTGAAGTCTTAAAGCAATATCTGCTCCATCAACTTTCTCTACAGCATTAACAATAGTTCTCATATCAGAGTCAATTGGAGATGTATGAATATCAGATACTGTATTAAATACTAATTCACTTAATTTGATAGACATCACTGGAATCTAATTTCTTAGATGCCCTCTTTTATTTAAGTTCATATTATCTTAGAGAATTTTCCTCTTTTTTGCAGTAATTTTGATTCTAAATCACTAAGATTTAGACCCTTCTTTTTGTTAGTGGGATCATCCCAATCATAAAGTCAAATCCCTAATTTTTTCCCTTAAAATTCAATTTTTATCTTTTTTCACTTTTTTATTTTTTTAATTTCTATTTTTTTTCATCAACAAAGATAAAAAAACTTTCTCTCTGTAAACCTGATATGATCTCTAAACTGAAGACTTTTCTTTAGATTTAAAGATCTTTTTATTGATTTTTTTTATATTTCGTTGACTTTTTTATTTCTTAGAATTCATTTTTAAATTTTTGTATCCTTTTTTTTATGTAGACATTAAAAAAGAAATAACGTGGAATCAAAATAGGAAAATGTGCTGGATTAATTTTTCGGAAATAAAATTGAACGAAAAATTTTCGGGAAATGAAACCTCTTCGATCAAAAACAGAAATGAGGAACTAATTGTGACTGATAGATTCAATAATGAGTTAAAAGAAAAGTTTAATTATCATCATCAAAAAATAAATAGAATTTTATATATTAAATTGAATTTGAATTGGATAAATAAGAACAAAGAATAGTACAAAAAAAAAATAAAAGAGAATAATAAAAAATAGCAGTTACAGTAAATGAAACTAACTCATCTTATCATAATCACATTTCTTCATCAAAAGCAAATACATCAGGAGAAGACGAATTTTCACAAGGAGACCTTTCGTCTGGAGTATAAGGGAAATGACATGAACTAGTTTGAAGACCTCCCAAAGGAAGAGGACTTGAACTCTCATGTTTTGTTTCAGGTAATACAAAACTATGAGATACAAGAGATTCTCCTCCTTTGTTCTTAATTTTTAATTTATTACAACTTGGAGGTGTAGGTAATACAAATGTATTTTTGTACACAACTTTTGGCTTTATTAACGTTGTATCTTTCATTGAGAAAGCATAAGGTAAAGAGTCTTTTGTTAAAGGGAGTTTTTTACATCCTTTTTCACTAGAAAATATGAGTTAAAAAACGTTTAAAATAAAATTCAAATATAAAAAGAATAACAAACGATATACGTTTTTTCAATATTATTAGAGAATCAGTCAAACGTTTACCAATTGCTTCTGCTTCTTTTAATTTATCCATATCATATCTATTTTCATTTTCATGACATTTACTACATTCTCGATTAAATTTACTATAAAAATGAATATTAAATATTATTTTATACTTAAATAATTAATAAGTTAAACAAACGTACTAATTTTTTCTGCATAATTATAAATACTTTGTAAATCTCCACTTTTTGTTTCAATAGCACGTGAAATATTTCTTAAATTATGTTCTACATGTGGAATTAATTTAATAATTTGACTTGGAAGGAATGTAGTTGGTTGAGAAGATGGATCAATAACACATTGAGTTGTATACTTTCGATACAATATTTTATATTCACTTAATTCACATGGGAAATAAGTTCCCCAAACAGCAATAAGTTCTCTTACTTTATCTTCAACTGGATTTGCTTCTTCATGTAACTTCTTCATTTTACCAATTTGTTGTAATAAGGCCATAAAAGAAAATTCAGCTACTTGTGTTCTAAAATTAGGAGAATTTTGAACTACATAATTCGCTAATATTAAACAATTTAACATTTCTCCATCTGTTACAAGGTGTTTTGAATAATTACGCATTTTTTGTTCTATTTGTTTCCGAAGAACAATATCTGCTCCTACTACTCTTTCAACAGCATTTGCTATTGTTTGCATTTCTACTTCATTAGGTTCTGAATGAGTATCACTTATTGTGTTATATACTAATTCACTTAGTTTAACAGACATATTTTGTTTATTTGAGTTCTTTTTTTTTTTTCTCATTTCCTTTTTTTTTTTATTTCAATATATATCTTAGGTAAACTTATTGTAAGCTTTCATCTTATTTGTTAAAAATTAGGGTTGGAATACAATATGAATTAAAAAAAAAACTAAAAAGAAAAGACTTTTTCATTTTAAGATTTCTGTACTTCTGAATAGTATTCTTTTATTCACTTTCGAAGATATCTAAAAATTTCTATTTCTTGTTATTGAAAAGTCTTCTCTCAAAGTTATCTCTTTATTTTCAGTTATGGTGATCAATTTCGGGAAAGTTGAATAATTAGCATTTTTTATTTTTGTTTCTCAAAATTATTAAAGGTTATCAATTAGAATTATAATATACTATTTAATTTAATTAATTTTAATATAAATATTGTATTAATTGATTGAATTGCCATTGAAATTTTAAGGAAAGTTTGAAAAAAAAAAAGAAAGTTCATTACTGAAATAACAAACAAAAACGAAAACTCAGAAATTTCTATAAATATTAACTCTTCAATCTTCATTCTCATATTTTATAAAACTCAAAAAAATAAATTAAAATTTGTTTAAACTCAAGCAAGATAAATTTTAAAATCATTGTAATAAGGTTTAATAAAAAAATAATAATTTTAATTGGTTGTCAGAAGAATGTCCTCACTTTTGAATTAAATTAGTTTTGAAGTTATAAGAGTTACATAAAAATAATAATGTTTAATTGGGTCATATTTTTTTATCTAAATTATTTGATGTATTGAATACTCTATCATCATACCTGTTTTTTTTTATAATAATTTATTAGAAATAAAGAGTTTAAAAGAATTTTTCTTTAATATAAGATATTGAGTTTTTGAATTTAAGGTAGATAAATTCGTTTTTTTCATAAAAACAAACGTGTTGAATATCAAAATTTCTTGATTTAATAATTTTAATTCATTGATTATTCTTTTTTGGTTTTAAAAAGTACCATTAATTTTATTCTTTCATATATAACTTGAAGTAATAAAATTTCTTGAAGTAAAAAATTTATGAATAATTTACTCTTTATAGATAATATTTAAAATTTATAAGAAATATAATGTAAAATTTCAGATCACATAAATTCGTTTATTTGGTTGTAATACTCAAATAATTAACTTTTTATCAAATGATCAGTTAATTTATTTGAAAGAAAATTGTTTTAGAAATAAAGTTATAAGAATATTATTATTAATTATCAAACAAGAAATAAATGATATTTCAATAATTAATTATATTATTCAAATAATTATTAATAAATAATAATTTAATAAGGAAAGAAAATTTAATAGAACTAACTAATTAATAAAAATGATTTTTTAGATAATTTAAAAGAAATACACTTATTATAAAAGACATAACATTTCTTAAAATAAAATAAAACACAAACAAAAGAAAAATCATTCAAATAAGTTTAATTGGAAATAAATCACAGACGTTATTTGTTAGTATTTATTTTTTTCCAAATTTCTTAGCATGTTTTCCACTTTTCCTTTCTCCTTTTTTATTTTTTTTTCCTATTTTTTTATGGTCTTTTGAATGAACAACTTTCATTCCAGCATTTCGTTTTTCTTTTTTAGCATCTTTTTCTTGAAGTTTAATACTATAAAAATTTCCTTTCTTATTTTCAATCTCTTCTACTTCTTTTGTTTCTTCTTGACTATCCTCTGATGAACTAGATGAGCTCTCTTCTTCATTTTCTTCTTCTTGCATAATAACGCCCATCTCAGTTTCTTCTTTCTTTTTTGATTTCTTTGTATTAACAAATTGACTAGAATATTCTAGTGATGTCATCGTTGGCTTCTTCTCTTCTTCCATTTTATTAGTTTTTTGAATACTTTCATCGTTAATACCTTCTTCCATATTTACTTGTGTTTGAAGTTGTAAATCACTATTAAATACATTGAATGATAAGTTGTTTGTTGTTCCGAATCCAAATGGTTGTTGGTTATTAGTAAAGAATGAGCTGAAGTCTTGACCGTTTATTTTCTGAGAAGAGTCTTCTTTTGATACTTCATCCATTTTTTGTTCAATAGGTTCTTCAACCATTTTTTGAGGTGTTGTTGAATTAGGTTGAATTATATTTAATGGTGAATTAACAGATGTTTCATTTGGAATATCTAGTGCATTATTTGTAATAATTGGATTTGTAGAATTGGGTTGAGAATTATTAAAAGTAGAGTCTACTGTTGTTTGTTGTTGGATTTGATTTTTATTTGTAGTTGGTAGAATAGGTTTTTCTGTTTGATTTGGTTTAATTTCTTGAGGAGTGACTTCTAATGAGTTAACTTCTTGTTTTGATAAATTTTGAGTAGAAGGTTGTAAAGTTATTGCTTGTGGTTGGTTAGTTAGAGTGTTATTAGCTTCAGTTGATAAAGGAGAAACTTTTGTTTGGTCTTGCTGTTCTTCTTTATCTGTGATAGAAGGAGTATTTTTTTCTAAATTGTTTTTGGTTTCATTTGATTGGTTTTGAGTTTGTTCTTTATGTTCTATTGTATTTGTAGTAGCTACATTTACAATATGTTCATTGCCTAAATGCCTTGGAGGAAGTGGGGTAGAAGATGTGGAGAAAGTAGAATTAGAACGTTTTGGGCTCTCTAATGGACGTTCAAACTTTTTTCTTCTTCTTTCCTCTCGTTCTTCTTGTGTTTCAATACGTTTTGGTTGCTTTTTTTGGGGAACAGGAGTACTATCATTTTCAAGTTCTCGTTTAACTGGACGTATCCTTTCAAGAAAATCAGAAACATCTTTACTAGTGTTTTGTTTTATACTATTAGTGTTTGATATTTCTTGTGTTTTTTGAGTTGATAAAGTTGGGTTTAATTCACTAGTTAGTGGTTTTGGTTCATTGGTTAATGGTTTTAATTCGTTGGTTGAGGGATTTACAGTACCAATAACCAATTGCAAAGAAGTAACTGGTTGAGTTGGTTGATTAGGGATTTGGTTTTGTTGAGGTGGTGGTGAAATAGTAGGTTCAATAGGACTATGTTGTTGAGAAGAATGTTCTTGAAGTTTTTGTGATAATTTTTGGGATTGTTCAAATTTAATAGACTTTAACTGTTGAATAGATAAATCTTTTTGATGAAGGTTTAACTGTAATTGTTCAATGCGTTCATTTAATCTTTTAATTTCTGTATTTTTATCAATTAATTCTTTTTCTTTTTGATTGATAATATTTTTAGAATTTTGATTAGAAATATTTAATTCATTAACGTGTTGAGTAACAGTTTGTTCTAATTCTTTTTTGTTTATTTCTAATTCCATAATTTGTTTATTTTTTTCTTGTATTTCATTATTAAGTTTAATGACTATTTCTTCTAAATTCTTTTTATCTTGTTCTAATTGATTTTTTATAATATCAAGTGCTTGTTTTTGTTTTAAATAAGACTCTTTTTCTTCTTGTATTTGTTGAACATGTTGAATCATTTCATTTGCTTTTTCAACTTGTTGCTTAGCTTCTAAACATTCTAATTGAATTTTTCCAATAATTGAATTCTTTTCTTTAATAATTTGTTGACATTCTTCTTTTTCAGACCACTCACTTTGTTGAATAATTTGTTTTTGTAATGACTGATTTAAATTAATTAATTGTTCTTCTTTTTGTTTTAATTCTTCTTTTTCTTCTTTCCATTCTTTTCGTTCATCATTTAATTGATTTCTTAATTCTTTATATTTTTCAGCATATTCTTCTCCTCCAGTTTTTTCAACAACTTTAATAAACTTTTCAACAACAGGTTGTTTTTGAAGCTCTTCAACATTATTTATTAATTCTCTTTTATTTTTATTTAATTCTTCAATACTTATTTTTAATTGTTTATTTTCTTTTTTTAATTGTTCGATTTCAATTTGATTAGAAAGAGGTGTTGGTGTTATTGGTTTAAATTTTTCATAAATTAATTTAGTTTGTTGTATTTGTTCAATTTTTGTGTCTTTCATTTGAATTAAATTTTCCATATTTCTTAATTTAATTTCTAATTGTGATTTTTCTACAGTCACTTCTTTAAATCGTTGAATTAATTTTTCCATTAACCCTTCCATTTGTTTACGTTGTTGCATAATTTCATCAACACATACTTTTTCTATTGTTTTTCCATTTAATACTTCAAGAGCTTCTAATGCGGCTTTCTTTAATTCATCATTTTGTTTCCAAAGTTCTATGTTTTGAATGGCTATCTCACGAGATCGTTGTTCATTTTCTGTAGCTTTTTCTATTGTTTTAATTTGTTCTTCTAAATGAAAAATTTCTGTATTTTTGTTATCTATAACTTGTGCAGACCTTTCTAATTCATCAATTGCAAGTGCTAATTTTAATTGTAATGCTACTGTTAATGATTCTTCATTTTTCCATGAATTGATAGTTTCAGTAGAAATTGGTTGTGGTATAACTATTGTTCCAACATTAGGTAATGATGATTTTACATTAACTTGAGGTGGTTGTTCTGCAATAACATTATAAGTGGTACTTGGTATTGGTTTAACTTCAATAACAGGAATAGGATTTTCAGTGATATGTATTTGAGGTGGTTGTTGTTGAATTGAAAGTTCTTTGACATAAGTTTCCAGAGCATTGATATGATTTTTTAATATATCTTCTTGTGATGCCATTATCCACTGATTATTTTTTTTTCTTTTTTATTTATTCTTTTTTATAGTTTCTATTTTAGTTTTATTTTATTATTTCAATTTACTATTGTATTAATAATTCTTTTACTATTTTCATCTAAGTTTATTCTATTTCTTTACAATTCATAATGCATTATTAGCTTTAAATTCAATCTACTTTATTATTTCTCACTTTCAAAAGCATCAACCTTTTGTTATTTATATCTTTATAAATAAAAGTCTGAAAGTGTTATTGGATATTCCCATAATAATCCATTTACTTTATCAAAACAACAACTTTTATTATTCTTCACTCATTTGGTTCAACAAAAATATTTACTATTATTGTGATGATAAAACCGACAATATTCCTAGTACCATTTAGTATTATATACATTTGAACTACTTGAAAAAAAAACAAGAATAATTCAAAGTATCACTTTAAAAGAATTGGATTTACTTTAAATGACAATTAATAATATAGTTAATTGTTATGTCCATTTCATTTATTTGAAAATAGTCAAATTAGAATCAATACATTACCTTTTTCTTTGTTAAAAGTAGAAATTTTCTGTTTTTAGTTATTGCAATTTACTTCGTTCTGTTTCCATTATAATTCTCCACTACAAATAATTTATTAATTTTGTTTTTCAATGTGGACATTATTATCCCTATAAAACTTACATCCTCTCATTGTTTGTACTTAAAATGTCTAGATATATCTATTATTATTTCAAGCACTCAATAAAAGAATATTTGAGTCTTGTACCAATTTGTCTTCTGTCATATTGCCTTTATCATTACAGAAATTAGAAAAGGATTGCTTTTGTAGTTGTACTTTATTACCAATACTTTATCTGCTATCAACATCACACTCATTGGAACACGTTGTTTTTCTAAACGTACATCTTTTTCTCGATTTGACCTTCCATCAGCTATTTCTACTATGACTCCATCTGATTTTACTCAAACAGACACAACTCAACAATTTTGTTGTTGGATAGAAGATTTTTATGACGTCATTGACAATTTAGAAACAGAGATAGAAGTTCCACTTCGATTTGGAATTGGAAAGAGTTGTTTTTTACTACTATAGTTTTATTTCAAAAACGTTTCCCAATTATTGTTTTGACCCATAATTTTTAATGTAAGTTAGTATTTTTAATATAAAATAAAGTCTTGTTTTACTCTTTTTATCATTATAAAAAAAGTATTACTCTGAGGATAGATGGAATATATTGATTTGATTTCTAAATAAAGAATTATAACATTGAATTTTTAGTAAGAATGTTCATGAATCAAAAATGTAAAACAATACTTTCCGATAAAAAATATTATACTGGTTCTACAATGATTTTATTTGTATGTTTATGCGAAAATGTTTATAAAAAAATAAACAAAAAACAAAAAGTGATGAAAGAAGAATTTGGAAATTATTAAATTAATTCGAATTCATTAGAAAAATTCAATAAGTGATTTATTTCTGAAAGAAATGGTATTTAAATGATAATATTAAACTCATAATTATCAAATGCAACAAACTCCTTTCTATCGTTCACAATTACAACTTATTGGTAAATCACAATCTATTGGACTTGTTCAATATTTTAAAGAGTATCATCTTCAAACAAACCAAGTAGATGAATCTGATTTTGAGGTTTTTAATATTCTTAATGGATCAGAAAACATTGCTTCTGTTTTTACTTATGATGGTAATGAATCTGTAATTGATTTTGGAACTAATCAGGAAAATTTCTGTATCAACTAAGTATTTCATTTTAATGTATGTAATTTAATTTTCATTTATTCTTCATTTATTGTTTTTTATTTCAAAAATAAGAACTCTTAATTAAAAGTAACTAAAAAATTTAATTAAAATGGAAGAACTTTCAAATAAAATTATACAACAATTAGAACTTTTAGAAGATAATTCATTAAATACATGGAATGCCGCTGATGAACAATTAACGAAAATATTCTCTAAATATCTATTTTCAAAACAGTTTCAACCAATTGCATATAAATTATTATTGAATTATTTTATTTCAAACTATAAAAAGAAAACTAAATCAAGTAAATATGCCTTTGTTAAATTAATGCTCATGACAAAATATACTCAAAAAGAAGTTGTTATGAATGACATTGAACAATTATGGGAAATCATAATTAACATTTATGAAAGTCAAAACACTTCATTATTAGAAACTATTTCTCCTTATTTAATAGATCTTTATAACTTCTCTATAACTTCTCATTCAATTGTAATGACACTTAGAAATTACACTAAATTAAATTATCTTATAACTCCAATTCAATTAAATAGAAAATCAAATGCTTTATTTTATTGTATCCTCATTCATCATCAATCAAATACGAATCACCTTACTTCTTCTATTCAACAATTCTCTCAATCTATTGAACAAACTATTCAAAATAAAACATTAGATCTTTTTTTATTATTTATAAAAGAATATATATCTCTCTTTTCTTCAATGAATTGGACTATTCATGACTCAATAATTATTTCAATACTTAATTTTATTGAATTAATTCTTAATAAAAAAGATATTGTCCCACCTGCGTTAGTTCTTACTTCTATTGAAATCATTCAAAATACTTTAAATCTTGTACAAAATATTGATATTAAAGATTCTCTTATAAATTCTCTTCTAACAATTTTTAATTCAATCGGTCATAGTAATATCATTGCATCTTGTTATAATACTTTAGTTTCACTTCTTCAATTATCACCTACTCTTTGTCTTTCTATTTTTGAGAGAAATAAAGAATTCGTATATAGTATTTATCTTCATCTTCCTCAATGTGATAGACATCTCTACATCCACTCAATAAATTTATTAACACAACTATGTGAAATTTATCAACGATATTTATCTTATGACACTTTTTTAAAAATACTTCAAACTTCATCAACAAAATATTTAGAATATTACATTCCTAAACCATCAGATTCAACTACTATTATTGACTGTTTATATTTTAATGCAATGAAACTCATTAGATCTTTTGCTACATCGTCCTCAATCCCAGACTCTTTACTCAATATATTTACCTCAATAAAAGCTAATACGCCTTGGCCTTCTAAAGTAAACTTTTTGAATACTTTATCTTCATTACCACTTTTCCTTGTTACTTCTCAACGTCTTTCTCATTTGTATAGTTTAGCTGATTTCTTCCTTGTCGATGTTGACCAACGTGTTATCACAGCAGCAGGAAAAACATTCAGTACTTTATTTTCTGTATTGCCTTTATCTTCTAAATCTCGAATAGTAACCAAGCATATGCAACAATTAATAAGTAGGCCAGACATATATACTAGAGGAAGCGTCTGCTTAATTAAAAATATGTTAAAAAATCAACCAACGTTATTAAATCTATCTCAAAGAATTAAATTAATTTCTATAGTCTTATTTGTTTTAGAACATTCTCAATGGAAATGTGATATTGATGTTTTAATCGATTCCTTTGAATTATTTACAATCTTAGCAAAACAAGATATTCCTCAGAAAGAATTTTTTACATATAGCGATACATTTACTTCTTTATTCACATTCCATCTAATTCTCTTATCTATATTCTCAACAACACTATTCCCAGAAAAAATTAATACTATTACTAATCAAGTAACATCATCATTTAAATATCCTTATATCGTTGCTGTAGTCAAAAACAAATTATATTCAACTTTACTGAGTGTTATTCAAGCACGTTTAAGTGTACGAAATCCATTACTCTCTTTCACCTCAACAGAAGACTCTTCATTAACACTATTATCTAAAGTATTTAATTCTTTATCTTATTTCATTCTAAAATTACCAGAATGTACATCTGCATATTCAGATGAGATTTTACTTCATATCACTACATTATCATCAATTGATTTATCTGGGTCTATTGCTTGTATGACACAAATCTTATTATATTCACATACAATATCTCCAAACCCTCTCTTGGATAACTCAACATCATTAATTCGCTCTACTTTAATGAAAGAAATGAACTACAGAGATTATGTTAATATCCCAAAGATTGAACCTCGTAAAATAACTGAACAAACATTAAAAGATATTGTCTCTCATTCTCATTCAATCTTCTCACAAATCCAAAATGCAGGATGTTCTTCTATTGACTGGTATATATCAACAAGCTACTTAGCATTATATTACAACATTTTTCTTTCTAAGTCTATTAGATCTCCAAAAAATAGTATGTCAATTATCTATAATACTATTGCCCCAAAAGAAGTATTAACTTCAGAATGGATCACATTTAAAAATTTGGTTCAACAACATAATCTATTAAACGATTTTGTCTTATCTAAAATAGATGGAACCCCAACACTATCAACAATCTTTCCACTCTTTTCAAATATCTTTACTGAAAATCCCCATATAACTAAAGTATCAAAAAAACTTTTCTCTGAAGCTGTGGAACAAGAAAACACATTTAACCAACAATTAGACAAAATAATTATTGGAAATGATTCTGGTGCAATTCAAACAATTAGAATGTATGAGGGTTATATTGAATTATTAAAACAAGAAGAAAAAGGAATATTAGAAAGATTTATTCACTTGTTTGATATGCAACAAATCCAGTTATGTTTAAACGGTACAACAGATGGTAAAGAAATAGTTGAGAGAATGTGTATTTTTGTTCAAGGATTCATTGCTGAAGGATGTAAACAAATTATTATTAAAGAGATGAATCAAAGTATTGTCATGTTATGGAGATTATTAAAAAGAGAAAATACTATAAGAAATAAATTAGTAGAAGGATTAAATAAAACACTTCTTATTAATAGTGAAGGTGTAAATGCTTGGAAAGTTAGAATGTATGCTGTAATCGCCTTACTTCGTTCTTTAACTCTTAGAATGTTAATTTTTATTGGCAATGAAGATTCAATCAAAACTCTTATTGACTCTGCAGTTATTGGAATATGTAATGTTCACTTTGTCTTGTCTCCACAAAGTGAAATCAATTTAACGATATTGAATTCTATTTGTCCTATTATGAAAGAAATTAAAGAAGTGTTAGAAATTCCAGCTCAGCCATCTCTATTTAAGCAAGTATCTCAAACCAATATTTCAATGCTATTTTTCAATAGCTTAAATAAAAAAATTCAATCTCTTTCAAAAAATAATATTATCGAAAAACTGTATTTCTCTTCTTTTATTGGAAAAGAGATATCACTAGAATTAGCAAAAAATGTATTTACTTCCATCCCACTTTGTTCTCTTCAAACATTTTTCCCACCAATGTTACCATTTTTGTTTAGATCATTAACACAACCAAAACAACCATTACCAAAAAAATACCTTAATATTATGCATCTACTTCCTCAAACATTTAGAATTAATTATCTTTCTAATCATGTTACTGAAATCCATTCAATCCCTCAACTCTTCTTTAATAATTTATCTCTATTTTCAGCTCAGACATTAGAAAAAGTTGCTCTCGAAATCACGACCACATCGAGTCTATACTTTAAATTTATTGACCAATTCCCTGATGCTCCGATTTGTGAGTTTGGAGAGGTTTTTGATTACATATGTGTTAAATTTTTAAAAGAACAACAACCATCACAATTTACTCAAGCCCTTGAAATGAATACTTGTACCTTAGAAAATTTGATTAGTCTTTCAAAAATTGTATCGGAACAAATACCATATCTCTCTGGTTTAACTGAACTTAACAACGAAAATTTAATTAAAGTTGGTATGGGGGTATTGAGTAAAATGAGTAATAAAACAACTAGAATGCTGATTGATGGATTAAACATTTCATCAATGAGTTTAACAATGAGATTCTTTATTATGCTAAGAATATATTTGTCTAAATATATAAAAGAATTACCCATTTTTGATACTGAAGGAAATGTTCTTAGACTTGAACCTCAACAAGAATTTAGTGATAAATTGTTGATGAGTGATTTTTGGGATTGTTGTGAAGTAAATTCATTAGAA
>NW_001853824.1:221069-229393 GCF_000209125.1 Entamoeba dispar SAW760
TTATCCTAAAAAATTAGTATAACTTTATAGAAAATAAGTTAATAAACAAACACTTTCTTTTCTTAAAAAACACTTTAAGTCATCTTCAATACCAAAAACTATTTTAAGATCTTTTACAATTTGTGCTGCAGTTGTACCAGGTGTTATATCAAATGTTTCTATCCTTCGTGAGTATTTGACTTGCATCATTTTACATCCTTCAGGTGGGTTATGAAATTTAACTGGTTGCCCAGTTTCATCTCCTGTTCTCATTAATGATGAAGTAGCTTTAGATCGTTGTGGTTTTGCAACTGCCTCAAGTCCATGTTCAGCACAGAAGAATTTACATCCCTTAAGGTGTTTTCTTAGATTTTCTTGTTTATTTTTTATTTTCATTACACGAGACAATTCACCACGGGTATGAGCTTCTTGACAGGCTTTACAAGTCATATACTCTACGCCATTTTTTTCACCTGCAGGATCAAAGTATAAAGACATTTCAGCTTTAACGGGAACTACATTATTAAAATCTTGATTTTGGTCTTTAGTATCAATAGGGTCTTGTGAAAGAGAAGATGATGAAAGAATGTCTTCTGAATCGTCACTAGCCATTGGTGATCTGAATATGTAATGACCTGATTGGGGTTCCATGTTTTTTCTCTTTTTTATTATTCTTTTAAATAAATTAATATTGTTTCTATGTTCTTCTTACAGAGAAAACAACCCGATTTTACTCTTCTTGTAAGGTCATTCACCTCAAACGGTTTTTCTCTTTCTGAAAATAATTTTTTTGTTTTCTTTATATTCTTTTCATTGAACTGATTATTTGCAATACCACACACAGATTAATAAATAATAGCTAATTTCATTGAAAAAAATAGATATTAATGTTAATGTAAATGCAGAAGATTAATGTAGTTGAATAAATATCAGAAAAAAAAATTAATAATGTTGAATTAAAATTCAATTATCTTTCCAATTAAATAAGAGAAGAATAATAAAACATAAAAGAAATTATTGTATCCATAATGTAATATAATGAATATAATGAATATAACATAATTTATTGAGATATTTTCTTCTTTTAAGACTAAGAATTATCTTGAGGATTTTTTATTTATTTTTTTTAATTTTGACATATTCAAATAAATTCTGTATTCAAGTAGTATAACTCATTAAATGAATTGATTAGGTTCTAACTGAATCATTAAGCAAAAAAAAATTTAATTACTTTTTAGTTATAGGGTGGTTGTTCTATGTTCTGACAGGTGATTTTAATAGTTAACGTACCAACATCTTTAATTGGAATTTTTTCTCTTCTTATATCACCAATTTTCATTGGAGAAAATACATAACTTGCAATTCCTACTGACTTCTTAAGTGATTTGCCATTTTTAATATGAAAAATGATTTCTTCTCCATCCTCAATGACAGCAGGAAATTCCTCACACCAAAAAGGATTTAAAGATTTTTCATATTGACGTGTTGTTTGCTTTTCTGTTCTATTTGTTTTAAAAGATACATAAGCTTCTAGTATACCAGTAATATCGGCATATAAATCAGTTGCAGAGACAATATTTAATAAAACAGAATATATAACCATTGATAAAGATTTTCAACTTTTTAAGTTCTTGTCTCAAAAATAACCGGATTGGTTTTTTTTTTTAAAAAATGACAAAATTATGAAAAAATGAAAAACGAATGAAGAATCAAACCAAGTTGGTTTTTTAAGCCTTTTTTAAGTTTTCAATCATCCATTCATCAGTAAGGTCTTCAACATCTTTAACCGTATAATTTCTTTGAACACCTGGTAAACTAGATTGGAGAGATGCAAGGCATGAGGTATAAATCATTGAAAATTGTGGATTTATTCCTGTTGGTGATGAATAAATTAAAACTAATGGATATGTAATTCTTCCATCACGAGTTTCAAACTTGTAGCTATAAACGATGAATCGTGGTTCAGTTGTTGGGAGATAGTCTTGGAGATCAAGAAGAGGAGTGTTATCAAGTTCTTCTTCAACATCAATTGAATTATTACTTCTATTAATTTTAAGAATTAATGCACAATTTTCTGGATTTCTTTTAATCTTAAATTTCTTAAATTGAGCTGCTGCATCTGCTGAAAGAGTTGCTAAAGAATTCATTAACTTTTATAGTTCACCCGCTAAATCTTTATTTTCTTGATTCTTCTTTTTCAGTCTGCAAAATCATTCTAAAAATGTTATTGAATTAAAAATATGTTTTCCATTTTTCTATTAGTAACTGTGCTTCTTCACCTTCTGTTTTTCTTTCAATCGAAGTTACAAGATCTCTTTGTACTTTAGTAATGATTTTACCTAATAAATTTCCTCCAATAATACAACCATCCTTGAGGAAAATCTCCATAAATTCATTACCATTCTGTTTCAATATAGATTCTCCTTCAATAATCCCCACAGAATAAACTCCAATGAAACTAAAAACAAAATATGGCATAGGTGTATGTATATATTTGGTGAATTCTCCTATTATTGCCTTGCCACAAACAATTCCTTGTTTCATTGAATCTGTCCAATTACCATAACAACGGCCATTATACTCACAACAATCACCACATGCAAAAACATTCGAAACATTTGTCTGCATATATTCATTAACAATGATGCCATGATTAATTTTACAACCAATTGATTGTGCCAATTGAACTGAACTTTTAATACCACATGAATAACAAATTAAGTCACAGGTTATATTCTCTCCATTTGAGAATTCAATTATTTTGGTATTTCCTTCACAAAGAATAGCCTTGATTTGAGAGTTTAGTTTTAGTTGAATTCCATTTTTAAGTAATACATCCATAAACACTTTTGATGCAGTTTTTGAGAGTTGGCGTGGTAATATTCTATCTGCTATTTCAACTAGAGTTACTGTAACTTTTGCTGACTTTCTTCTTAAAGCATTTGATATTTCAATTCCCGAAAGACCTGCTCCAATGATAGCTACTTGTTTTATTACTCTTGTTTCAAATAATGAGTTTATTGCTTCCATATCTGCAATTGAATGAATAGGTATAATGTCATTAGAAGATGATTGTTGAATGAAAGGTGGTTTGTTTGGCTCACCACCAACAGCAAGGACAAGTTTAGAAAACGGTATTTCTTGTCTTACCAAATCTTTTTCAGCAATCACTATACTGTTTTTCAAATCAATTAATTTTACAGTAAAACCAAGAAGGATATTAATCTTATTCTTTTGGTAGAACTTTTTTTGTTCGATGAAGAATTGTGGATTGTTACAGAATGGTGGATCTAATAATATTTTAGGTATAGCTGTTCTATAATATGGAAAATGTTTTTCTTTACAAATAAGAGTTATAGAGTGTATCCCTTTTTCTATTAAACATCTTATTACTGACAATGATGCAATTCCACCCCCAACAATCACTACCTCAAGATTACTTGATAAAGAAGATTGGGAATTTTCCTTAACATATTCTTCTTTCTTTAATGACTCTGAACCACAACATTGACATTTATCTTCGTTGAGTTGTGTGTTACTACAAATATCACAACGGTACTGTATATTTATATTCATAAGTTTTTATCGAATAATTTTTAACATAAGTGTTAGTGTCTTTTCGTTTCTTTTAATTGTTTATTGAGAGATAGATAAAAAGAAAGAGACTTAATACCTAGAGAAAAATTTATAATTTATTAATGATAGTTTTGACACCAATCTGGAGATTAAACATGGAAAACCCAAATTCAGAACAGTCATCACTATTTGTCATAAACCCATCTAATAATGATGTCATTCCAAAAGGATTTTTAACATGAGAACGAAGAATTAAAAATATGATTACATTAATAAAATCATCTGTCGCACTAAATAATTATTCTTGTGTTTATTTTGAACAATAAAATAATGATAACAAACAAATCGATAGGAGTTTGACCATTATTATATTTTGCCATATCTTCAATAATAGTTTTATGTAATTTAACAATTAACTCACGAGCTTTAAGTAGTGTTGTAACTTCTTCAAGCATTTTTATTGTTTTTAATGAACGGTCAAAAACAATGTCAAGACTGTCCTTTGGATATTTTGGTGGCTCTAAGTGGAGAACTTGTCCTAAATCTTGAGAACCTAATTTCATAATTTGAAGTTCATATCTTTCATCATTCTTTTCTTCTTTTTTAATGAAAATATCTTTAACAGAATCAAAACATAATTCAAAGAGAATACCCTCAACGAAAGGAGTTAGTTCATCTGATTTTTTTATGTGAAAGTGATTTGCTATTTGTTCTTTTAACTCAGATGCAGTTTGAACAACTAAGGTTTTAATATGAGCAGCAATTTGACTATTTTCAGACTTCTTAAGAATACCAATTCTAGAGATATTTGCCATAAGTGCTTGTATTGAACACTCTATTACATCAAGTAATGGATGAGAGGGACAATCAGCAATTGACTCAAATACCTCTTCAACTAATTCTTTTTGTTTATTGTCTTTAAGATATATTTTGATTATTTTTTTAAGATGGTCGTCAACTTCTTTAGCTGTTTTTTGCATGGAAAATAAATTTTAATTTTTTAAGCATATTTGCTAGTTCTCTTATTTTTTTTTTACTTTTATTTAAAAAAAAAAAGAAAAGTGTTTATCGTACTGTCAATTACACTAATGAGGTAGTTTCAGTTTTATTTCAGATTTTGGTTTTACTGATTCTGAAGATACACAACAATATGCACCTGAATGTGTTTCTATTACATAATTAGAATTGTATCTTGATGGTATTAAGTTGTTTAAATTGCCAAGGTAAGGACTTTTTCGCATACGGAACCATGTAAAAATTACTACGACACAAAGAACAATTCCAATTACACAAAGAGTACCGACATAATACAATAAATAATAATAAAATTGGTGTCTTTCTTCATTTGATTCATCAGCAAGTGTATAACAAATTGACAAAAACAAAAGGAGTAATTTCATTAGGATATTAAGATCTGATTGAAAAGGATAAATTAACAAAACGTTTTTCCTTTGGTTTGATTCTCTTTTTATTTTTGATAAAAACAAGAAAAAATTGAATAAAAAAAAATAAAAATATTTTATTTTTAGAAAATAGTAAATAATGATTCTTTTTTGTTAGCACTGGAACAATGATATTTGATTTACAAGAAACTAAATAAAATAGATGGTCATTTAAACTGGTGAATTTTTTTGTTTCTAGTGAAGGAAAGTAATGAACAAATGAAATTATGATAAGTTTCTTAAGAAGACAAGATAACATTTGATTGATTTTACAGTAAAAATAGAAATGGATATAAATTATTATTCAAAAAGATATTAGGAAATACCAAAATAAAGAGTTTAATAAAAGGGGATTAATTACTTGCTACTGAAGATTCGTTTAACTCAAGAGAATAAACAATTTCATAAGAAATATGCCAATCAACTTAATACCTTTAAGAAAACAAGAAACTACCAAAGTCAACAAGAAGCTATAATGCTAGGATTATTAAATAAGTATGAGAATTGTTCATTGTTTACACTCAAAAAAAACATTGTAGATGTATTTCTTTCATTCAGTTAAACATTATATTTATTAATGATAAAAAAAAATTAATTGTAACGAAATTATTAACTCAAGATACGGATTTCTATAAAATGGACAAACAAATGAGATTCAAGATAAACTACACTCAGGAGAAAAAGCAAATTTATTGTCTCACCAATAAATTTTCTTGATAATGTAATAGAAATGAAAGGTTATTGTTTTGAATCAAAAATATCAACCGGAAAAAAAGGAATTCAAAAAAAAACACTTCATACAATTACCTCGTAAATCCTTTATCTTACAAAGAAGATATTATTAATAAAGGAACAGAGCTTAATAAACACTTTTTATTTCAAATGCAACATAGTTCTCAAACACTTTTTAAAAAAGGAAATCCATATATAGTGGAGGTTCTTGGTTTTTAATTAACACATAATTTTTTCTTTTATCACAATTCATCAATTTTATTTTAGGTAATGGAAATAACTTACTCCTTTATTCTTATTGAAATTTAAAAACAGAAGAGTTTCTAAAAAGAGTTTCTTTTAACTATTTAAAAAGTTGTTAGTACAATTAATTGTAAAAGGCTTTAAGTGTTTTATTATCTAATTAAAAATATCTTTTTTAATCATTAATATTACAATTATTTTGTTTTTCAATTTAAAAAACAAATTAAGAGACTGAAATATTCTCATTGGATTGATTTATTTTTCAATTTATTTTACTATTAATAATACCTAGTATATATATTATATTTATTCACAACCACTAATTTTTATAATGAACAAATGAATCAATTATAGAAGAACGAGGTTAATGAAAATAGTACTGTTCAAAATATAAATATTTGAGAAAATAACAATAATATTTTAGATATTTTATATTAAACACAAAAATAAATAAGAGTAATATTATTTTATTATTACTTAAAACAATGATAAGAAAATTATTTAATTATAATAAAATAATCAACAAACAATAATAAAAATGATGAAATTATTTCAAATTTAATTGTTTTACTTTAGTAGTATATCTTGAAAAGATGACTGCATGTTTCATAGAACTATTTTGAATTAAAGAAGAATAAGCGATAACAAGATTATTCATAACACTTTTTAAATCTTTATCCAAATTATCTTTTTGACTTTTTAATTGTGTTAAGGTACTAGTAACATCATTTAAACCATCTACATAAAACATTTCTTTTTGTTCAAATAATTTAATGTCATCAGTTCCTTTAAAATTATCAACAACATCTTCAAGACGTTTAAGAAGTGATTTTAACATTGCTTCAGATTCAATTAATTTTTGATGAGCATTATTTAATGTTTGATCTCTTTTTTTCAATTCAACACGAGTATCTTCAGTTTTTCTTCTTGTACAATTATAACATTTTTTACAAATAACAACTTTAATATACTCTGCCATTGGGTCTTGAATTCCCATAATTAATGTTGGTGCAATTGTTGTATGAATACTACATCCTACACAACATTTTCTCATACAAATATCACATGTAACATTCATATAATCTGCTCCATTCATTAATATATCACAAACAGGACAAGTATTATTTTTTCCATTTTCTTTTCTTCCAAATAATTTACCTTTTTGTATTCTACCAATTAAATGTTCTAATCCTTTCTTAACACGTTCTTCATCTTCTTTCATTGAATTAATTATTACTCTTCTTTTTTGTTCAAATATATCCCATTTATTTATTATAACTCCTATTTCTTGTTTACCACTTGAATTATCTTCTTGTATTTTACAATTTTCACAAACAACATATGGTTTTATAATTTGTTTTTTACTTGTTAAATTCTTAAATGTTGGAATAATAATTTCTAATTTGTTTTTATGTTGTTCACAATATGCTATTTTACAAACAGAACAACAACAAAAATCATCAGGATTAATAGATGTTGTTTTTGAACATCCTGGATATGAACATATTGGTTGTCCTGTCAAAGTAAATCTTGTTTTTTTCTTTTGAGTATTTGTAATTCCTTGATTTTCTTTTGTTTCAATCTTTTTTGACTCTTGGCATCTATTTAATTTCTCTTCAACAACTTTAGTTGTTCCAAACAATGTTAGTGCTGCTCGTGTTGTTGGATTTGGTTTATTATTATAACTATTTTCAATACTTTCAAATGACTCACTCAAACAATTCTCTTTTGACATTATAGGTGTTGATTGAAGAACTTCTTGTTGAAGCTCTTGTTTAAGTAATTCATTATCTTTTTTTTCTTTTTCCATTTCTTGTTCAATCTGTTGTATTTCTTGTTCACTTAATTCATTGTACTGACTTGTTGAAAGTGGTAGTGTCATTTCTTCAAATTCAAATTCATTTATTTTAACATTATCTGGAATTGGAATATTTCTTTGAATTTCAAAATCACTTTGTTTGTTTTCTTGTTGTTGTGGGAATTGAATTGATTGTTTAGCTATTGTTTGTTTTGATGGAACTATTGGTTGAACAAATGTTTGAGGAGGGACTATTTGATTAGATTGAGTCATCATTTGTTGTTGAGGAGAAGAAACGTTTAGTTGTTGATTAAAAGAATTATATACATCAAATTGGGAATTATTTTGTTGGTATTGTTGTTGGTATTGAAGAGAATGAGGTTGATAAAATTGTTGAGGCATATAAGGGTTACTATGAGTTTGTTGAGCATCTCTGTTAATAGGAGTAGAAGTAAACATCATATCATTTTGTTGAATATTATTTTGATATCTTTGAGGTTTTAGACCAGCACTAAAGAATGACATATCAATGAGTGGAGGCACAACCTGTGAAG
>NW_001853824.1:229493-247955 GCF_000209125.1 Entamoeba dispar SAW760
AGTGTTGTCTTGAAGTTCGTTAATTTCTTGAAGTTCATTTTCTTTTCTGTGCAACTCTTCTTCTCGTTTGGTAAGAAAAGATTCTCGCTCTTTGATTAATTGCTCTCTTCGTTCCAACTCCATTTCTTTCTTTTCAATTGTACTTTTCAATTGAAACAATTGTTCTTGCCATACTTCTAATTCTCTTTTATTGAGAGTCGTTTTGTCCATAACAATTTTCAAATGTCAAAAAAACAGTTTCTTCAAATATTTATTTGTCTTCTATTCGTCATTCTTTCTTTTTTAAATAACACTTTTATTAAAATTTATGTTATTCAATTAAATTATAATAAAACTATAAATGAATTCTATAAATTTTTTGTTTTTTAAATAATATATTTTTAGGAAATCGGTCCGATAAAAACAAAAAAAATTTCTCTTTTTAGTCTTTATTCAAGAACTTAAAACGTTATTTTATCATGGCTTCAAAAGAGGATATTACAAGTGATGATACAACAATTGAAGATCCTACTATTTTTCAGTATCAAAAAAATGAGGAAGTTCTAACTAATAGCGAAAAACGAAAGGAAGTTTTAGAAGAAACCCTCATTACATCTCTTAAAATTGGAATGAAATTTCATGAAGCAATAAATGATAGTCAAATAAAAGAAGTTGTTAAGGGATTTGTTCCAAATTGTGTTGTTTGTTTTATTTCTGTATTATTATCTCATTAATACTTAACTAATTTAGACATTATTTCCATCATTAATGACATCAGAAGATGAGTTTGAGAGATGTAGAGTTTTATTTATTACACGAATAGATCAAGTCTATGAAAATAAATATACCTTAGTTGTTGTTTATGCCTTTAACTTAGGCATTTTGTTAAATCGGTTTTTTAAGTTGTGGTGCCTTAGAAAGGGGAATTGGGAAGAAAATTATCAACGCCATATTCTAGCAATTCAGAAATGGACTTCTAAATTAAAGATAGTGTTATCTCCAGAGTTTACCCAATTCTTGAACTATATTATTCAGTCAGATATATCTAGAGAATTTGACTTTATTAATGAGTTTAAGAAGGTAAAAACATATTTTGTATGGAATGAATCAACAAAGAACAAGTGGTTTATTAACCTTTGCTTGACTTTTCATTGATGTATATTATAAAGTTTAATCTTCTTCACTTTTTTTAAGTTTCTTTTCATTTAGCCTTCTCATCAATTATTTCAGAGATAGGCAAATGAAACTTTTTGATAATGAATTTGGAGTACAGATGCTTTAGAAAATATCTGAGACGTTGTGTTCCAGTTATTGACACGTAGTTATCACTTAATAGAAGTTATTTTATGTATTTGTTTTTAAAATTAACCAATTAAATAAAAAGAAACAATTTTTTTTGAAAAAAAAATGTACATTTCCTAAAAAAGGACAAGATTCAAAAAAAAATATTGTTGTAAGTAACAAAAAAAATGATACAATTATCACTTCTTAAAGGGGGTAAAGAGAATAAAGAAGTTCTTAGATAATTTTAGAGGCATAGCAATAATAATTCAAAAGAGGAAAAAAGAATAACTCTAATGAAGAAAAAGATTATACATGAAATACATTTTTTATGTTTTCAATAATTAAATTAAAACTAATACAAAATAAGAAGAAGAAAAGAGAATGTGAAATGATAAATGTTTGAAGAAGTTTTTTATATATTTTTAGTTAGTTATATCCAAAAGAATATAGTTTATTCTAAAATGGTTACAAACCATTAAACTTTTATTTAAACTCAAAAACTAATAATTATTGCAATTATGAGTAGTTCTAACAATACTTCTATTGTTACTGTTACTCTTCAAACTGGTGGTATTGCAGGTGAAACTTATTGTGGTTATGTTAAGTATCAAGTCAAAAAACCAACATTTGTTAGATCTGGAGTAATAGAATTACGTTTAGAAACTACTGGTCTAAAAATTATTTCAACCCCAAATTTACAACCTGGAAATCTTGATGTTGAAGGTTTTACAACTCGAACTGGAGCTGGTAAATATGATGTTATTAGTAGTTACCAAATTGTTGGAACTTTTGAAATTCCAGGACTTCTTCATTCAATGAGTTTAGAATTACCTCCAGGAATTTATGAATTTCCGTTTTCTTTTATTCCACCACCTGACCTTCCACCTGCATCTTATTTTGGACCTAAAGGTTTACGTGCTCGATATGTTATTGATGCTATTCTTTATACCTCAGAGGGGCCAGTTCAAAGTAGTTATGTTTCATGTCCTGTTATCTTTAATTTAGGTGGTGTTCCACAGTCATTACCTAAAACAGTTTCTTTTGTACTAAAAACTACAGAGATTACTGTATCATTACCAAAACAATGTTTTGCTCTTGGAGAAACAATCACTTTAAATTGTTCTATTAAAAATCTTGCAGGAGGTAAAAACGATGAATTATTGGTTGAGTTGGTCAGTCATTATTCTTTCTTTTTCGGTGGTTTTTCTAATAGTATTTTATCTTATTGTGTTAAGAGTATTGATGAACCATTCCAACAACAAATCAGTTTTGTCATTCCAATGACTATATCTCCATCATTTAATAATCAGTCATATAGTTATAGCCATTATATAAGAATTATTAATAAGTTTATAAATCCAGTTGATCGTATCGAAGGAGAATATATTCCAATAACTATAGTTGCTCCTAAACCAATGTCATCTCAATTAATTGAAGAAAACCAAGCAAGTAACATAGAAAAAATATTAACTTCATCATTAGATAATTTAAAAGCACCAAGATTCCCAGATCGTTGTGTTAATGGATTTGAAAAAATTAGATTAGAAGATGGAAAGATTGTCTATGTTGATCATGTTAAGAGATTAGTTTATGAAAATGAAAATGGAACACCAAGTCAAATATTATACCCATATTATGAATCTGAATTATTACCACCAGGACTTACCTTTGGTTATTACAAGAATCAACGATATATTGTTGATTTCTGTAATAAACAAACATTCTTTGAATCTCAAAGACCCATTCAATGTGTTAATCAAGCAAGTATTAGTGATTGTTCTAATCCATTTGTTAGTATTCATGTTTTAGAAACTACTGGAATGAAAACAAAAGATGGAAAGAATCCAAGTACCTTGCTTTGTGGTGTAATAGATAATAATGGTAAATTATTAAAATCAAAGGAAAGTAAAGATGTAGACCAGAAATATTCTAATTCATCGTTCATAATTAATCCAGGAGTTGAACGAAGAAATGTTGTTATTTATTTCTTTGAAAAGAAACCTTTAAAAAAAGACACTATCATAGGTTCTGTTTCATTCGATCTCACTAAAATAAAATTTGGTAGTCATTTTGATGGATGGTTTGATCTTAGAGGATCACCTTATGGAAATGAATATGTTTGTGGTAGGGCGCATATTCTCTTTGGATATGATAGAACTGAACGTAATATAAATGATCAATGGGTCCATCTAAACGATTTTTGCAGTGAAATTTTAGCACCATATTATCCAAATGATGATACTATGAAAAAAATGGTTGAACAACAAAATGAATTTAGATCTAAAAAGGGTGTTTCACCAATTTATGATACAAGCAAAGGTTGTGTGATTCCAGTTAAGTATGTTGACTTTTAATTGAAAAAAAAATTTTTATAAAACAACATATTTTATAATAATAACAAAAATTATTTTTGAAAGAGATTATAAATGTGTTAATAAAATAAATGGAAAAAATAATGTTACTTCAAAGTTACCTGAAAAAAATTTATAGAAAGAAGAAAAAGAAAATATAATCTCATCTCAAAAAATATTTAATGGAAAGTGATAATCACTCTAGTCATACCGTATATATATACCCTGAAGAATATGAGTATAATAACAAAACATTAGTTGATCATGACCATCCTTTGATTCATACTCCTATAGATGCTGTTGAGCATTACACCGAAGATGATCCTTCATATCCATTCCTTGGTGAAAGAAGTTATTTACCAAATGGAGAACGTGGAGAGTATGAATGGAAATCATATGGTGAAGTACTTGATACTGCTAAGGCTTTGGCTCGTGGGTTACTTGACTTAGGTCTGAAAAAAGGAGATGTAATTGGATTCTTTTCCAAAAGAAGATTAGAGTGGCATTACCTTTTCTTAGCTTGTGGGTATACTGGAATTGTCTTAGTTACATTGTATGAATCATTGTCAGTTGATTCTTTAAAAATTATTGACACCAATGCTGAATTCAAAAGAATGTTTGTTTCAGATGAAAAGTTAAAAGTTATTACTCAAGCAACTAAGGCACCGATTACTTTAATTGAAGACCTTCATCCAAGCGGAGAAAAAACTGTTGCTGAAGAAATGAACTATAAAAGTACTGAACTTGGATTTTATGAGTTAATAGAAAAAGGAAAGAAACTAGATACTCAACTTCATAAAGTAGTTCCAGACGATCGTGCTTTATTAATGTATACTAGTGGAACAACTGGAACACCTAAAGGGGTTGCGTTAACATATCGTAATTTATCAGCATCTTCTTCTTCTTTGTGGATGAGAGTACCACTATATCTTCTTCAAGACTATCCAAGACAATCACGTAAATTATCTTCATTATCATTCCTTCCACTTGGACACGTTTTTGCTATTGTAATGGAATTTATTATGTATAGAGTAGGAGGGAGTATTGGATTTATGTCATCAACACATTTAAAAGTAGTTGAAGATATAGGTGTTTTAAAGCCCGTTGTTTTTGCTGCAGTACCTCGTGTGTTACAATTAATTTATGGTGGTGTTTATAACATCTTAGCTACTAAACCAAAAACAGTTCAAATGGCATTTGCTACAGCTATGAAAATAAAAGAACAAGTACTAAAGATAAATCCAACTGCTATTATTCCAGCCTTTGATCAAATTTTCTTTAAACAAGTAACTGAGAAGTTTGGAGGTAATTTGAGAGTTATCATCTGTGCAGGTGCACCATTATCATTGGACATTGCTAAATTTTTTAGAATTGTTATTTCTGATGGGTTCTTTATTGGATATGGTATGACTGAAACTACTGGAATGGGAACTTCTACTGTATTTCCTGATGGAATTGATCTTGATCATGTTGGACAACCATACGTTAGTTCTATGATCAAAGTAAAGTGTGTTCCTGAGATGGGGTATTGTACACATAATGCTATCCCAAGTGGTGAGGTGTTTATTAAAACAACTGCACAATTTACTGGGTATAATAAAGATGACTCAAAAGTTATTGATGAAGAAGGGTTTGTTACAACCAATGATATTGTTTCTATAAGACCAGATAAAAAAATCAAAATAGTTGCAAGAAAAAACAATGTTTTCAAGTTATCACAAGGAGAATATATTTCAGCTGAAAAGGTAGAATCAATGATGACCCAATGTAAGTACGTTCAAGATATTTTTGTATATGGCAATTCACTAAAAAATTATTTAATTGCTGTTGTTGTACCAAACTTTCAATCTATTAAAATTTGGGCCGATACTAATGGTAAAGAACTTCCTGATAAAAAAGAAATCTGTCATTCACAAGAAATCAAAGATATGATTATTAAAGACATGAGTATTGTTGCTGATCAGACTGGACTTAAAGGATTTGAGAAAGTAAAAAAGTTAGTTCTTCATGACCTTCCATTTGATACTGCACGTGATTTTATTACACCTTCAATGAAGCTAAAGAGAAAGAATTTGTATAACTTCTTTAAAGATGAGATTGAAGCACTACTTCAAGACTAATGAAGAAAAGTTAAGCATTTTCATTGTTTTAGGATGCTTTTAAAAGATTAATTAATTTTTCATTTTTGCAAGTAAAAAAATATTAAATTAATTATTAAATAAGATTTAGAATAAGAATAATAATTTATTATTTATTGAGAATAGAGCCTTGCTAATTGAAAAATTCTTAAAGAATAACATTTTGGATAATTATATTGTTTGACTATTTTCAACAATAATTTATCATAACTGAAATTATTCTTTTAATAACGTTTAATAATTACTTGCCTCTGATTAATCATAATAAAGGTATTGTTATTTTCTATGGGAAATCCTTTGTATAATTTTATCTAATTTTATTCTATTATTTGACTATACAAAAATATCTTCATTAGATATTTAAAAAAATTTCATATTAATTCCTGTAGATATTATTTTTATTGTTTCACTAATTGAAAGTATTTAATTCATTATTCTTGGAATTGACAAATACAAATAATTAAAAAGAAAAAGAATCGTATGAGAAATAAATTAAATACAAAACAGTAATTTAAATAAAAAACCCATTTTATTTATCTTTTAATAAACAAAATGTACTTAAATACCTTTTTATCTCAAAGATATTGATTTTTTGTTTATCTATTTTCAACATCAAAAATATTTGAACTTTTTTATTTAAAAAATTTTTAAAAATAAAACAATTGATTGAATACATTTAAATTATAAACTGTATCAAAATTATTATATTGTTTGTTTTTAGTTTAGATACTTCAGTTTTAAAAAGGTTATGAGTTGAAGTATCATCTATTAAAGTAACAAATATACTCTAAATAAGATTATAGATATCTAAGTTTCCTAAAAATAAACTTTATTTAAACTTTTTTAAAATAGTAGACTCTATTAACTATGTTCTCTATACAAATTTTTATTAATAGAGTTTCATATAATTTATATCATATAGGCTTTATCGAACATAAGCCTTCGTTCATTTAAATAGAGATAGTTTTTTGACTAATTATAAAGAAAATTTTTTATTGTGCTAAGAGAAAGAAAGTAATAACAAATAAACTATAACTATAATAAATTATATGAAAAAAGAAAAAATAATAATGAAATAATTAATTTATACTAAATGATTAAAAGGAAAAAACCCTTAATGAAAAAAAGAAAGAGGAACTGACTATAAACTAGTTCTTTGTGATGGTCGTAGTTCCAAAGACCAGAAAGACTTATTGCCCAAGATGCGATAAGCATACACCACACAAGGTTTCTCAATATAAAAAGGGAAAGGACTCACTCCATGTCCAAGGTAAGAGAAGATATGATCGTAAGCAACAAGGTTTTGGAGGTCAAACAAAACCAGTTTTCAAGAAGAAGGCTAAAACAACAAAGAAAGTTGTCTTGAAAATCGAATGTACTAAATGCAAGTATAAGCTCCAAAAATGCTTAAAGAGATGCAAACATTTCGAACTTGGAAATGAAAAGAAGGACAAATAAACAAAATATCCGGTTTTTATATATTTCTCTTTTATTACTTTTTTTTAAGGGAATACTTCTACAAAAATTTTTTTAAGAAAAATTAATTAATTATTCTTTTTTATTGTAACCAATATAAACCATAAAGAAAGCCATAAGAATAGAAAATACTATTGTTGGTATTAATGAAAAAAATAGTACATAACTTATTTCTTTACAGTACAAACTCCAAGAACCATCACCGTCTTTTTTTCCATCAAGCACTATCAATGGGCGTTCATTTTTTTTATTCTCTTTATTGATTTCATATTCATTATTTTCCCTCTTTCTTATCTCACTCATAATAATAACAAAAAAGATCAAATAACAAAATAAGAAAAAGAACTAAAAATAATATAGAAAATAAATATAATAAAATAATATTAATTAATAAAAAGATATATTTAATAGTAAAGTAATAATAAAAAATAGAATGAAAAAAGAAGATTGAAACTGAAAAAACCCTATCTCAACAATCACAGGATGTCCATCAAGTTTGTTACAACACGCTTTTGTTTTGAATAGAAATAAATTTAATTAAAATTATAATGTATCAAAGACTCACAAATTAGAACTCAAGTCTGTGCTTTCAGTGGTTTCAAAATTCCAGTTGCCAAGGGACGTAAATATGTACGTTTAGACCTTAAAAGTTTCACTTTTATTAACAAGAAATCTCTTATGCAATTCTTAAGAAAGACTAATCCAAGAAAGGTATTCTGGACTGCCATTTACAGACAATTAAATAAGAAAGGACAACAAAATGAACTTGTCGAAAAGAAGAAGACTAGAAGAGTAATTAAAGTTAATAGAGGATATGCTGGTATTTCTGCAGAAGAAATTGCTAAAAGAAAACAAACTCAATCATCTGAAGTTCTTGCTAAGAAGAGAAACGCTGCCATTAAGGAGATTAAAGAAAAGAAAGCTGAAAATGCTGCAAAGAAAGAAGCTGCAAGAAAAGAAGCTAAGGCTAATGGAAAGAAAGCTACTAACACTTATAAGAAGTCAAATGCTAAGCTTCCAAAGGCTGGACATGCTAACTTCAATTCTAGATGAGTAAATTGACGTCCTTTGTGAAAGAAGATGAATTTAACAATTTGTTGAGGATAAAAAATATTGTTTTTTTTTCATTGATTTTTTTTAAACTCAAAATTAATAATTTTGTAGTACTTTTGAAATAAAATATTAGTTCTTTTATTCTTCAGTGTCCATTGTAAGATTATGGAAGGAGATGGATACTTGCTAGTTGTTGGGAAATTAAAGGACTCTATTGAGAAGTATATAGAAAGCAAAGAAACTATAAGTATTGATGGGTTAAATGAAGGTATTGAAATAGAAATCAATAAAACACTATTTTCTTTAAAACAAATGCCATTAAATCAAGTAAATGATTTATTACTTCAAAGTAATGTTCTTATTAAAACAGTTAATGTGATGGATTGTTCTGATAGTTCTGTTCAATTATTTTATATTAATCATATTCAAATACATTTACGACTGTTATTTGCTCTCAACTTTAAAGAAGGCTGTGATCCATTACCACAAACGTACCTCAATTCTATTGTGTTGTTGTTAAACAATGTAAGGGAAATATTGAATGAAATTGGTAGTGTAACTTTAAATGAGTATTTTACACAGTCCTTAGTCAATAAGTACAACCAAATTCCAGCAAGTATCCACTATATCTCTTGTCAAATTGACCTTAATCTTCAAGATGGTTATTATTTAATTGATCAAATTATTAATCGTTCTGCTCAAGAATTAGGTCCTATATTCTCCAACTCAAGTAAACCAAAACCAGTTGTTACAAAGAAGGAAACGTTGGCTGATCTTGCTCATGGTAAACGACGTACTCGTGGAGTTGTTTCAAATACTTTTCATCTAATTTCAATGGAAAAATGAAGGATGTTTTATTAATTTAATGTTTAGTTAAATTTATTATATTTTATGTTATAAACCCTTAAACAAGACCTAACATATTTAAAGAAAATTATAAAATTTAATATACATTGGAGTGATAAAGCGGATTGGCAATAGAATAGTGTTGACAATCTCGTCAGAATCTCCTAGATTGATTAGTAAGTTGTATTTTCCCATGAAAAATGAATTCATTTTATCATTTAAAAAATACAATAAATTTATTTTTGTTTTATTATGTGTTTGATTTTTCTTTTTTCATTACTCTTGTAATAGTACTATTTTCTTTATCACTACAATTTTAAATATTATAATTCTAAGAAAATTAGTACCTAATAAATTAAGTTATTAAAATTATATGAGTATTATAATAAAAGTTTTATGTATTAAGTTAAAAAAATAAGTTTGCTTGGTTTAAACATTTCACTTGAGTTTAATTATTTTAAAGTTTATATTTTATTTGTTGAATATTAGTTTTAAATAAACAATTAAATCAATTTTTATTTACAATATTTATTTTACTAATTTTGAAGTGAATTTCTTCTTTGTATATTTAAATTGAAAAGTTTAAATGGAAAATATTTTTATAATTTAAATTGTTATTATAAACATAAATAACACAAAAAGAATAACATAAATTTTAATAAAAGTCATCAAAAGAATTTTTTCAATTTTTACCATACGATTTTTCAAAGAAAAAAATAGTATATTAAATAATATAATATTAATATAGTATTTCATAAAGAAAAATCACTTTAAAAAAAACACAGAAAATTGGATGGAAAGAAATTTCAAAAAGAAGTTTTAATAATACTAAAAAATAATAGGGAAAAGTTGGATAAAACTTTCTTGAAAAATGCAGCGTATTTCAACTCGAAAAAACTTATATCTTCAATCAGATGTTACAACTCTTAATTGTCTTATTTGTAGTATTTACTCAAGCAATTGATACAAATGCTTTTAATAATCTTAGAATTTATCAAGTTATGGTAAGTTCATTCCAAGATGGTGATTCAGGTAGAGGATATTGTACTGGATATGGACCATCAAGACACTGTGGTGATTTACGAGGTATTATTAATTCTCTTCAATACATTAAAGATTTAGGAATGAATGCATTATGGATGACGCCTATCTTTAACTCAAATGGAGGAAGTCAATTAGATTCAACTGGATACTTTGCTTATGATTACTTTAATGTAGATCCAAAATTTGGTACAAATGATGAACTTCATGAGTTAATTAATAAGGCACATAACCTTGGATTATATGTTATTCTTGACGGTGTATTTGGACATCACAAATCAGGAAATGTTGCAGCTAGTCCAAGTGGAAAATATCCAACAGGAGGAAATGATCCAGTTAGTTATCCAGGATCATTAGAATTTTATAAAGAGGTTGCTACTTATTGGATTAATAATTATGAAATTGATGGATGGAGATTAGATCAAGCTTATCAAGTTTCTACAAGAAATCAAGACAGAAACTATTGGAAGGATATTAGAGAGGTTATTGAATCAACATGTGATAACAGAAAGAATCAAGGAAAACAATGGGGAACTCTTGGATATATGGTTGGAGAAATTTGGGACTCTGCTTCTAATATTAATAATTGGGGATATTATGCCTCTGGTGGGTATGGACTTAGATCATGTTTCCATTTCCCAGGAAGATATAATTTAGTTCAAACATTAGCATGTGAAGAATCTGGAAAAGGAGGATATGATGCATCAAACTTAAATGGTATCTTTAATGCAGGATATCCAGATTTTGCATATCCAAATATGTTTATAACCAATCATGATTTATTGAGATTTGGTAATTTAATTAGAAAGAAATATGGATATGGTAGAGATAATAATGATTATTGGGGTAGACACAGAGCTGCAATTGCATTCCTTGCTGCATATACAGGACCAATTACTATTTATTATGGAGATGAAGTTGGAGATCTTGTAGAGTGCTATTATAACCCAGGAGATTGTGGAGGAGTTTATAATGATAATGCTGCTAGAAGTGATGGACATATTCAAGGATTTAACTCAAATGAACAAGCCCTTCATGATTTTACTGCAAAATTAATGAATATTAGAGCATCTAATCCTGCATTATATCAAGGAAGAAGAGAAAATCAAAATGCATCAGGAACCCTTTACAAAGTTGATAAAGTATCTGGATCAAATAGAATTCAGGTCTTGATCAATGTAGGAACATACACATACGATACTCAATGTGGAAGTGGACAAGATCTTATTTCTGGAAGATCATATTCTGGTACTTGTCATATGGAACCATTCAGTGTCATCTTCTTGAAGATGTAATTCAATCCAATACTTTTTTCTATATTTTTATTTATCCTTTTTTAAACATTTAAAGTTAAATAATATAAAGAAGCACTGAAAAATTAATCTTCTTTTTTCTTCTAAAGTTTGTTAATTACATTCTCTTAGTTTAAGAGTCATTGTATTGTATCAGTTAATTAAGAAAAGGTGTTTGAATAGGGATTAATTTTTCTCACTTGTTTTTTCAGAATTAAATTAAACTTTTGATTTCTTATAAAATATTGTTCTTCAGTTTAAATTCAATTTTTTAATAAAAATTAATAAATTAAGTACCAGTAGATATGTTTTCTCTACTCCATTTTGCTCAGGTGAGATTAAATCCCACCCTTCACTCTCTTCCGAGTCTTAGCTCTATATTCACCTCCATGAATTCAATTTTTTAATAATTTAATTAAAAATGTAATAAATATAAAAAAATAGATTTTTAATTAGGTAATGAAAGTTATTATAAAAGATATTGAAAGAGTGATTCTTACGCTCATACAATGTTTTACGTCAATACAAAAGTAAGTGAAACATGTTATGAAAAAACAAAGAGGAAGTATAATGACACTAAATTTAAAATAATTTAGATTAAGGTTAATGAATAATTCTTTTTAGTTTGAATAAACAGAACTTAAGCTTTTTGGTGAGAGGTTATCAAATTGAAATTGGTTAATTTTTGTTTTATAAAAAATTTAAATTGAGAGAGAAGTGAGAAAAATGAAGGATAATAAATAATACCAAGATAACCTACACACATTCCAATAACATTACCAGCAACAATTTGATAAACAAAATGATCGTTTAAATACCAACGAGAGAAATCAACAAGAAGAATTAATAAAGTAGAACAATAAACAATAATTTTTTTTGAGATTGAAGTAAGTTTTGATTGTTGATTTGTATAATAACAAAAAAGTACAAGAAAACAACACCAAAACTGTGCATGAGAAGAAGGAAATCCTTCGTTAATATTTTGTGATAAAGGAGGACGAGGATGTTTAAAAAGTATTTTCAGAATGTAATTAATTATTTCATTTGTCAACATAACTCCAAATGTGTAAATAGCATAATTATCAAATGTTAATAAAATTATACTAACAATTCCTCCGATTACAAATAAATGTAATATTGAAATATATCCCATAAAATGTCCAATAATGTCTCCTTCTTCAAATAAAACATAAGCTAATGCAACTGGTCTTAATTTTCTTTCCATTATTTTTAGTTTTTTATTTTTTATTTTTTAAGTTTTTATAATTTTTTTGTATTTTTTAATAATTTTTAATTTTAATTTTAGATTTTGCTTTTCAAGTTCTTTTTTATAAACCCTCGTTTTATGATTTAAAAAAGTTTGAATTTGAGTTGAAATCGTATTGGGTTATTAAAAATAGTTTTTTAAGGATAATATAAGAATAAATTATTTTATTATAAATATAATTTTAAAGAAAAATGAAACAATAAATATTTGAATTTCTAGTTATACAACAAACTTCATAATTAAAGAGTAAAGTTTGAAAAAACGGGAAATTCTATTAAAGATTAGAAGTAGTTAATAATTTTTATTTATTCTAAAAAAAAATTGAAAAATTGACAACGAGTTGAAATGTAAGAAACATTAGTGTGTTTCGAGTGAACAGAAAGTTCTATTTGTTTTATAGTTGTGAAGGGATGGAAAAAAGAAACGGTTATTTAGTCTAAGGGTATTTAAAGGATCTTCAACTTTTGTTTATAGTTTAAATGAGAAGGTCATATCTTTCAGTTTTTGAACCAGCATCTCCAACAAGTTTTGAAGTGTTTGATGGAAAGAATCCAAGAAAAAGAGTACAAAGAAAGAAAAGATGGTGTCAAGCTATTAAAATGAATGCTGTTAAAAAGTTTTATGAATTAGGTTTAACAAAAGCAGTTCGTGTATTAATTGAACAACATCCAGACCAATACAAAGATTTAACACCGTCAACCTTACAATATTGGGTACAAATGTTATCTCCAGTTCTTACAACTAATTAAATAAATAGGTAATAAACAGAAGTTTAATGCTAATGTAATTTATTTTTCTTTGTTTAATTTAAATTAAATTTGTTATAGAAGTTATTTTTTATGACTTTTGTAATAATTTAGTTGTTTCATTCAATTTTACTTTTTAATAAGATTTCGGCAAAAGAGTATTAAATAACAAAAAAAAAAAAAAATAAAATAACTATATAACAAAAAAGCAGAATTAGAAATAACAAAAAACACTTTAAAATTGTCAGACCTCAAATGAAAGTAAAGATCTTTGAAAATGTTAAAATTATTTAGAAAAACCCTGTTATAACTGCCAATATAATTCTATGAAACCTGAACACCCTTACAACCCCTTTGTTACAACCCCAAGAACTTCATTAAGACGCAGACCAATATACGCATTAACATTAGATATTTCATTGACATACAAGAATGAAAATGTACAACAAATAACACAAAAAAGTAAAAAAGTTTTATCACGAATAGTTGAACCATTTCATAATGGTGGGAAAGACAACGCAAATTATGAGTTAATCATTTCTGTTGATGATAATATTGGATCTGCTTTTTCCAAAGAGTTTGTTTAGCATTATTTCTAGTAAATTGTTAAAATAAATGAATAAGATTAACTATTTTTGTAGAGGTGAGACTTGTTGTTTTATTCCACAGTCAAGATACGTTGTTATCTCTGCACTTGGAAGTGGGACTTTTGGACAAGTTTTAAAATGTAGGAATTGCCAAGATAATAGTCTTGTAGCTGTTAAAATACTCAAATCAAAACCAGTGTTCTTTAGACAAGGAATGCTTGAAATTGCTGTATTAACTGCTTTAAGAGATTTGGTTGATCCTGACAATAAATATCATACTGTTAAAATGTTAGATTATTTTCTGTTTCATGGACATGTTTGTATAGTCACAGAATTGTTATCAATTAATTTATATGATATGTTAAGAAGTAATAAAAATAATGGAATGGGGTTAACATTTAATAGACATGTTTTAAGACAATTATTAGAATCACTTCATGGGTTAACAACAATGAATATCATACATTGTGATGTTAAAACAGAAAATGTATTATTAGTTCAAAATACAAGTGATATTAAATTGATTGATTTTGGTTCAGCTTGTTTTGAAAGATCTACGTTATATACATATATACAATCTAGACATTATCGTGCAATAGAAATTATTTTAGGACTACCTTATTCTTGTGCAATAGATATGTGGTCATTTGGTTGTGTTGCTGCAGAACTTTTTCTTGGAATTCCATTATTTCCAGGGGAAAATGAATACAATCAACTTACTAAGATTATTGATATGTTAGGACCAATCCCAGATTATCTTCTTCGTAAAGGAACAAAAACTGAAAAATACTTTAATATGGTTCAAAAGGGAAATGAAGTTACCTTTAAAATAAAACCTCCTGAACAATTTGAAAAAGAAAATAATTGTAAATTACAAGAAAATAGAAAGTATTTCAGATATAAAACTCTTGAACAAATTTGTCAACACGTTCCTATGCATCGAAATGCTTTTGTTCATGATAATGACCAAGTTTGGAGGGCATTGTTACATGATTTTTTAAAGAAAACATTAGAATATGATCCATCTAAACGATTAACACCATCAGAAGCATTAACCCATCCTTTTATTAAATCAAAAACAAAACAAGAACTTTTAACTTTACCTTTACCATTAGTTCCACAAGACGTTCCTTTAGAAGATGTTGTTAGAAAAGTATATGGAGGTCAATACACTTTAAACTATCTCCAATCTAGAGACAGATTTTTCTCAGTTCCTCATAACTATTTTACAGCATTTATCCGTTCTCTAAAATGTGGATATGTTATGAATATACTTCACACTAATCCTTTTCATTTTAAGCCTTTAAAAGTAATTGGTAGAACAACGTTCTCATGGCACAATATGGCAGAGGATGAATCATTTATTTCTTGGGGCTCTTCTAATTCAGACTCTGAAGATCCTTCTCGAGCTCGTTCTGCCTCTTCACTCCAATCACCAAATACTTCTCAATCACCACGATTATCACTAAGACCTCCACCAAATGATCCACGAAGATTAACAACAATGGTTCGTGATTTTGGATATTTTGCATCACATGAAAGATATAATAATTACTAACAACAATAAATATACACCATTTTGTAACTATGAAATAAAAATAAAATTGTAATTGTTTTATATATCAGATTTATTATTTTTTTTCTACAAAAAAACTTTTCATTTAATTAAATTCACTTAAAAACAGATTTTTAACAAAAATAATAAAACTAGTCTCTTTTTGTTCGTTTGGCTTCTTTTTGATCTTAAATATCAGTACTTATCCTCTTCAATGGAAGATAAATCAATTTTAAAACAATACATTCCAATATTGACTGGTACTCAGTACGATGAAAATATTGCTTTAAATTCTATTGTTTATTCAATAAGAGATGATATTGCTTCATTATTTACATTAAAATCTATTTCTGTTACATTTTTTTCTACTTTAAAACATTTATTAACAGTTAATAATATGACGAAATTTGATTATTTGGCAATAAGAAATTTAATCATTACTTTAAGGCAAATCAAACCTTTGGATGCTGAAGGCCTTGCAGCTAATCCATTATTTGTTTCTGGTGTTGATATACTTACTTCAATTATTAAATATCATACTTCTCAACAAATTATTCAAGATTTAATTAATTTTTACAATGAAATTCCACCAATTCATTCTTCTTCACTATTAGATTGTCTTATAATAAAAAATAACTCTTCAGAGGTATACTATTCATTTAATGGGGTTGCTTCTTTTATTTCTACTGTAATCAAAATTGATTCAATCCCACAAGAATATTATACTATTTATACTCAAATTAGATTTCATGACATTCACCCTTTAGCTACCCCTTGTCTTTTTTCTTTTAATGCTAACAACTATTATTTTTCTCTCTCTATAGATGGAAAAACACATTTTTTAGAATTAGAAATTAATGTTGTAGCTTCTTCTGATGTACCATCTATTACACCATCAATCACACATATCAGAAATACATATAAAACAGAATTAAAAGTACTTCCAGATAAATGGAATGCAATTTCTTTAGTTCATTCACATGATTCTAATTCTATGAAAATTATTCTTAATGGTGAATCATCAAAAGATTTTGGTGTTCCTTTTTTTTCTTCTAAACAAAAACAAGCAATTATTTCTATTGGAGGTTTAGACTCTAAGACATATTCTTATTTTAATGGAGATATTAGTTCATTGGCATGGTATTTCAATCAACTCACTCCTAATGGAGTACCTACTTTATTACTATCACCTAAGAATTATGCAGCAATACCTAGTTATTCTTTTATTAAGCCATTAAAATCTATGAAGAACAGAGTTGTTTCTAAAGAAATCAAAATTATAGAACAAACAGTTTGTACCCCAACTAATATTCTTGTTGTTGTAACACGGTCTTTAAGTGATGTGTTTTCAACGTATGGAGGAGTATCAGTTTTTTTACCACTTCTGAGGAGTGGTTCTAATACTAAAGTTACTACAAATATTGGTAAAATTCTTCAATTATTTTTACACTGTAAAGTAATCGATAAAAGGGTTGCAATCACTTTAATTATTGAAATAACAAAAATTGCTCAAAGTTATTTGGTTTCAACGTCTATCATAGATGACTTTATTAATTTATGCTTATCTTTGATATCAAGAGGATATTCTGCTGTAACGTTAATTCCATTATTATTAGATATCAGGTTATGGAGAGGAGTTGAATACTTATTTGAATATTATATAAAACAAATCATTTTAAGGTGTTCTATTATTGATAAAGGTCTAGTAAAAGAAGCACTAACACCTGAAATTATATTATCTATTTTAACTGATAAAATATGTTCTTCTAATGAGAATTGGAAATGGAAATATTTAATTCATCTTTCAAGTTATTTAACTCCAACAGTTCTTGGAAAGGTTTTTTGTATGCTTCAAAATCCTTATTTATCCATTAGTGCAATCGAAAATATTGTAGGAATAATCTTTTATTTGTTAAAGAGATATGGCAATTTATCTTCCATGTTAAATGAACACATTAGTGTTTTTATAACATTGGCACAAACTTCTAAGATAACATCTTTATTGGTTTGTAAAATGCTTTCTTTACTTCAGCCTACATCAGATCAATTGAACCAAATTTGCAACGTCTTAAAAAGTTATACATTTGATTATGAAATTTATTCTTCACTAATGCAATGTGTTTCAACATTAGTGACTGTTCCATTTAACACATTTAGTTCAGTTCAAATCGAGACTGTTCAAAATCCATATTTCTTGTATATTTTGTTTACTTTATTAACAACAACTCATTATATAGAAAATAAAATCATTGATGATCTTATTTTATTTCCACCAGAAATCCTTCCTTATATACCATCAAATGTGATTATCGAATTACTTAAAATAATTAAAAGTCAATTTAGTAGATTTACTTCAATAGATACTAACAACATAGAGTATAATAGTACTTGTAAATTGATGAAATTTTTAACTAATGTTATTATTGCTCGTGGTTGTGACACTCTTCACATTGTTATTTCTTTCTTTATTTCTCAAGTAACAACTTTAAATGATCTTTACATAATATCTTATTCATTCTTAAATAGTATCATTAATAAAATTAATGATATACCAACTGTTTGTTATATAGAATTAATTGCATTCATGGCATTTGTTAATTACCAAAAAGAAATTCCTATTGTGTTGATTAATGAATATGTTAAAGCAATTCCTTATAATTATTTTGTTACTATGAATACACTTCGTTCCAAAAAGGAATATGAATCAATTTTTTATCTTCAAAGCTATACCTTAATACAGTGTCTTGATGAATTTACATTATCTATGATTCTTCAGTTGTATCCATCGTATGTCCCTCTTAGTTTTTTTGAGTTAATTATTCAAGCAACTAAACTCAATCCTAAATT
>NW_001853824.1:248055-276889 GCF_000209125.1 Entamoeba dispar SAW760
TCTATTATTCTAAAATATAAAGAAAATCATAAATTAATTGTAACTGAACCAACACCCATTCCTCTTGTTAATTGTTCAGTTTCTTCATTACCAATTGAAGGAAATTATATTGATATAATTACAATAGATAAAATCAAACAAAATGAAATTGCTAAGTGTTATAGAAAAACAATGAGATTGGTTGCTATATGTAACCCATTCTTTCAACTCTCATCAACAGTATTTATTGGATTTATTCATAAGTTTTTATATCCAATAAACCCAATATTCTTAACTAAAAGAGTTACGGAACCTCCTACAAAATTACTTTCATATGAAAATCTTTATATCCCTGATAAATCACAATTTGGTAATATTCCTTATCAAGGACTTGATGCTATTGACTGTATTATTAAAAAACCATCAAACAGTATTTGTTGTAAAATGACTTTCAACAACGAATTAAAAGAAATTAAGTTATGGCAGTTAAATACGTACCATGTCATTAAAGTGGATGATATAAGAGAAATATTTCCACGAGAGAATAATGGGATGTTGTGTGGTATAGAGCTAATTCAACGAAGAGGGCGTCCATATTTTTTATCGTTTGAAAATGAAAAAATCTACAGTATGGCTATGCAAAAATTCAGTGTATTCCTTGAGAAGTTTAAGTCAAACGTTACTATCAATATTCCAAATAAAGTTAATGGATCTTATCTCAAATTATGGGCTGATGGGTTATTATCTACATATGAATATATATGTGCATTAAATTGTTATTCAACAAGAAGTTTAGAATCTGTGGATATGTATTATGTCTTTCCATCAGTTGAAGACAGTAAAATAACATCAAGTAAAAATGAAAGTTTAATGGAACACTCAGCAAACACTTGTTGTTTATTATATACTCATATGCCATTTACTCGGATATTACCCCTATTTCAATTAAGAGTTGCACAACCACCAACAACAGTAAGGGATATTCGATTAATTTCATGTAACTGTGTCCCACAAGTCTATGCATCACAAAAAATATATTCAGGGATGGGAGGATCTGAAGATGGTATTTGTTATGGTAATAAACCAACAATTACAAAGAGTTCTAATCCACGAAGTATTCAATTGGCTCAAAGCCCAAAGTTTGGTTCAAGTGCATTAGAGGTTGTTTATAAGAAAAGAAAAGAATTAGAATCAGTTGAGGTACAAAAAAAACTTGGAGAATGGTTAAATATAAACTTTGGTAAGAAGAGTCTTACTCCAATAAATAATATCATCCTTAAAAGAAAAAAGTGTATTGATTTCTCTTATGATAATAAAAACAAAGAAAAGAAAATTAGTGTTACCAAAGAAAATCAATATTTAACATCTTCTGTTATTGGGCTGAATGTTCAAAGAAATCTTGTTATACAAACAGAAGCTAGTGATATTATTGCAGGAGAAGGAAAAGATGTTAGAACAAAAGTTGTTAATATTAAAAGTGAATATAAACGAATAATTTGTTGCGATAAAGTTAAAAATCGAGTGATTGCTTCATATCAACTTAATGCTGATATCATTACATTGACTTGGAAAGATCATATTAATACTATTAGAATAGAGAGTATAATTTCTAATTGTTATTTAATGGAAACAGAATACATTACAGATTTAGAAATGTTTATTATAACTAAAGCAGGAAGTATTATAATATATCGAATCTTTTTAGATGATAGGAATAACGAATTAAAAGTAAATTTAGCATTTACTATTTGTGTGGGTGAAAAAATTAAATATTTCTCTGCTTGTACATCATTTGGTTATATGATTTGTAGTTGTTCATCAACAATAGCATCATACTCTCTTCATGATGGAGCACCTATATACATTGTACCAACTTCAAGCAAACTCTTCTGTTGTTCAGCACAAGGTCAAGTATATGGAATATCAGGAAATGTAATAACATGCCATGACAGGTATGGTGAAATGTATAACATCTTTGAACTAAATCATCTAAAAACAAATAAACCATTAAAAATGGGTTGTTTAACTTGTGGGTATGAAGATATTATTTTCATTGCTACAAACCATGAAGTTATTGCACTAATTAATAGAATCACATCTTTTGATATATTAGACACAATTCAAATAAACCAATATTATTCAAATTATTCTGTTATTGATCTCCTTGTTCAACCAACTATTGGAACTGCTTTTAATCCATCAACATGGAATGTTTATCTTCAGTTAATAAATAATGAAAATATGATTTCTACTTATTGTACACTTCATGTAGATTGTTTTAAGATAGTAACATTAAAATGAGCATTGTATTTTTAATTACAATTTACTTTCACTTTCTTTTAGTTTTCGTTTTTCTACTAAAATGAAATGACTTTCTCAATTTTATAATAACAAAACTAATACAAATGAAAGCCTCTACTGTTAGAACTTGTTATTTTAGTTTGCATTAGTTTGAATGATTGAATTACACCGAAATGACCGAAAAAAAGTTTTTCTTCCTCTTTCTAATGAAAGTCTTGTCAACAATCGATACAGAAAAGATACTAAACTCGGTGAAGGTACTTATGGTGAAGTATGTAAAGCTGTTGATATTTTGTCAAATACTTTTGTCGCTCTCAAGAAAGTTAAAGCTGACCAAGAAGAAGAAGGAGTTCCTTCTACGGCTCTAAGAGAAATAGCGATCTTAAGAGATATTTCACATCCTAATATTGTTAAGTTTGTTATTAAATTAAAATAAAAAAAAAAGAAAAAAGTATTTAACTAATTATTGATGTAGATTATTAGATGTTTATAATTCAGAGAAACATTTATATCTTATATTTGAATACTGTAATACTGATCTTCATAAATTTCTTAAAAACAATCCCCAAGATCTTTCTATTAATTTTATTCGACACGCTTCATATCAAATGTTAGATGCATTAGCATTTATGCATTCACATCGAATTCTTCATCGAGACATTAAACCGTCAAATGTATTATTAAGTGGAGATGTAGTTAAATTAGCAGATTTTGGATTAGCACGATCTATTGGTATTCCAATAAAGAGATATACAGTAGAAGTAGTTACAATGTGGTATAGACCACCAGAGTTGATTCAAAAATATAATATTTATGGGTCAGGAATAGACATATGGGGAATGGGTGCTGTGATTGCTGAAATGATTCTTCATGAGCCAATATTTAGAGGAGATAGTGATATTGATCAATTACATAAGATTTTTGATATTCTAGGAACTCCAAAACCAATAGATTATCCTGATTTAGATTATTTCACTGATAAGAAAGTATTTGATTATTTTCCAAAGAATAATGTTGAATTTCGAACTAAATTAAAGTCAATTGGTGAAGATGGATATAGTTTATTAATGAAAATGTTTGAATATAATCCTGGAAAAAGAATATCAGCAAGAGAAGCAATGAAAGATCCTTTTTTTATAAAAAATTAAAAAAAAAAAAAATAGAAATATTAGAAATTAATTGTGTTAACAAAGTAAATTAAAAAAGTTATTATTGTTTTTTTATTATGTTAATTAATCATCACTCAACAAAAGAGTTGAGTTGTTATGTGTTTCTTGTCGTTGTTGTAAAAATTTTTGTCTTGGTGGAACTTTAGGTGGAGGAGCTGATGGAACAGCCATTGTTGTTGGTCTTTGTTGAGTAACCATAGGATAACGAGTTGTTGGATCTCGTTGTTGAACACGAGGACTTTGAATATCTTTAGGAGGATAATTTCCAAGAGTGAATTTTGTTTGTTGAGACATACCACCTTGAGAAGGACTTGTACCCATAATAAATTTAGATTGACTTGGGGAATTAGAATAATCAGGGGCTGAATCAATTAAAGAAATTAATGGAACTTTTGGAATCATTTTTGGTTGAACATGATCTGATTCTAAAATATTTGAATGACCAATTTTAGGAGGACCTAATTGTTTACCACGAACTTCAGTATTACCAATCATTCCCATATATTTTTTAGCATCATCAAAAATAAAATCTGATTCAGTAATAATAAAAGACATCATTCCAAGATATTTTGATAATTCATCATTATTAACAGAAAACATAGTTGGGGTCCAACAAACAGATAAATTTTTTTCATTCATTAAATTTTTTGATGAATGTAACATTATTTTATGACATAATTTAACAATTGCTTTAAATAAAACAATTTTCTCTTCTGGTACCCATTTCTGAGCATAAAATAATGATGATAAATTATTAATTCTTGTTTCTCTTATTTCTGATTCTTGATATTTAGATAAAACATCTTTTGCTAAAGAATTACAAAATAACATTCCAGGTAATTCTCTAACAAATCGTTTTAAAGTACTTGCAAGTGTTTCCCAAGGAAAAGAAGAAATATCTGATACACTTAATCTATGAAATAATTCATTAACTTGTTTTTGAGAAGCAGCTGTTCTGAAAATACCTTCTTTTTCATAATATTGATTTTCTAAAAGATTAATAATATCTTCTATTACTCTTGGTAATTCAGAATGTTTTCTTCTTTCAGCATCTAAAATTTCTCCAAGTGTTCTTCCAACATATGAAACTGAATGTAAATGAATTTGTTCTGAATCATTATCAAGATCACTTAATTGATTCATAGCAATATAAATATTCCCATTATTAACATTAAATGAATTTAAATTACAATTTAATAAATGAAATGCAAGATATTGATGTCTTTGCATTATTTTATTTCTAATTTCAAATAACCTTTTTAATTGATATAACATAATTGTCATTGTTTCAACACTATCAATAGGTTTTCTTGTATTTTTATTAAATAATGTTTTAACTTCTGCAATTTCACTTGAAATAAATCCTATTTGTTTTCCATATCCTTTTGTTAATTCATCTCTAATAAGTTGCATATTTCCTTGAATAAAAAGTAAATAATTAACTGAAAGTGCTTGATCTTCTTTTTGTAATGGTTCTAATAATGTTAATCGACTTCTATGTAATTCTGCCATATTACCTATTTGTTCTATAAGAATACTAAATGAATCTAATATTTTATTTGCAATACTTCGATGTTTCTTTATATATGATTCCATTTCTTCTATTTCTTTTATATGTGAATTTGCATATTCTGTTTCTTCAGTATCATTTCCTGATACTGCATTAACTACACTAACTGCTCTACCCATAACATCTCCTAATTTATCCATTTTCTTTTTATTATTTTAACCTTTATTAGTTCTTTATCTTTTTCTTTTTATTCATTTTCATATTTATATTGTTATTTTTTTTTTGTTATTATAAATTATTTTTTTTTTATACCTTACTATTATTACTTAGTAACTTATTTACCCAATCAAGCATTACACTCTTGTACTACTTGTTTCATTAATCTAGTGTTACTGTAACTATTTTATATGAAAATGAAGAAATTACCGAAAAATTACTCACCAATCTATTAAAAAAAAATGAAAAAATTAGAAGGAATGATAAATTAATTAAAAAACATTTAATAAGTTTTCATAAGACACATCTTAAAATTATGAAAGATGAAGATCTGAGAATTTTTCAGTTAATGCCAAAGGTGGAAGGAACAGAAAAGAAAGTCCAAGACGTTAAACCTAAGAAAGTTAGTAGAAAAGGAGTTCAATTTTCATTTGTAATACCAAATACAACACATAAAATGTATGCTATTATTTTTGTTGTATTAGCAGCAATTTCAATTGTATTAATTCCAATTATTTCAAACACAAACAACCCTGTAGAGAATCTTAGTAAATCTCTTACTCCGTTTGAAAGAAATTTAAGAGGACTTTCTGAAAAGTATTGCGTTAATACTATTAAAAAGAATCTTAATATGGAAGTCAATAATAATGTAAAAGAAGAAGATTATGATGCTGATATTATTAATAATGGTATTCAAGATATGTATTATCTTAATCAACTTGGAAAAAGTATATCAAAAGAAGATGTTATGAAATTATATGATGGATATGGGTTTTTAGAAGATAATGAAAAAGTTGTTGAAGTATTAGAACCTGAGGTTGATGAATTTGGATATGATGATAGTTCTAATGATGAAGAAAAAGAAGTTGTTGAAAAGAAAAAACCACAAAGTGTTTTGGCTACTTATTATGCACATGAAATTTTAAAGGCTAATAAAGAATTTGAAAATTATAAGCAAACTGAACAATATTTGAATACAATTAAATTTGTATTAACTATGCAAAAGAATGAAACTGGAATTATTTTTGATAATAAAGGAGGATATAGTGATATGAAAGTTCTTTATGCTGCTACAAGTCTTCTTGAAGATGCTAAAAATGTTGAACAATATAAAGAAGCAGTTAATAATGCAATTAATAAATTAAAAGAATTTTTAAATAAACTTAAATTTGTTGATGGAACATTTGATGAATCATTACAACAAACAAATTCATCATGTATTGGTACTGAATATGCATATCTCATTATGAAAAAACTTGATATGCCAATTCAAAAGAATACTATGAGATATATCATGAAATGTAATAGTGTTTATGGACCATTACCTACTCTTGATAGTGAATATATAAGTATTGAAAGTGGATTATTAATTTCAGAAATTTTAAAAACTCTTCCTCATGAAATTCAAATAGAAAATGTTGAAATAGTTGGTTATTGTAAAGGTGCTGCAATTATTTTCATTGGACTTGCTATTTCTTCATTATTTATTGATACATTCCCAATTTCTTATATTCAAGAATATTTCATTTCAGTTATAATGTTCATTGTTTGTGGTATTCTTTCTATTTCATTTATGGATCTTACCTTCCTTCCATTCTTAGTATTCCCAATTGTTATTATGGGATATACTCATTATGCTAAATGGATTGGTCCATTTATTAAAGACGAATATTTCTCAACTATTTCAATGATTCCAGCTCTTTTTGGACTTGCTTTTTATATTTTAATCCAAAAAATCTCTCTTTCATTCTTCGTTTCAATGGACTTTGTTCCAATTATGTGGATCTTCTATATTGTTGGTAGTTATTTTGCAGTACCACTTTGTAATAATTTCTTTAGTAAACAAAAACATGGAATCAATTATTATGCTGCTGCAAATGGAATTGGTTTTTCTATGATGGTTGTTTGTATGTTTGTCACTCTTTCTTTAAGTAAAATTAGAGTATATTTATTAAATTCTATTAATATCTCCGGATATAATTTCGTTTTGTTTGTTGCTTATCCTGCTGTTGGATATATTCTTTCAATGATTGCTTGTGGATTCTCTATTCCAAAAGTTTCACTTGCTTCTCTTGCAAAAGAAAAGAAAAAGGATTAAATTTTAAACATCCAAATCTTAATTCAATTGATTAGAAATAACAATTTCTTTTTTATTCAAAGTAATATTGATTCTTTTGAGTTATTTCTTCTAATCCCATTGTTTGTAATAATTTCACAACTTCTTCTTTTTCATAATGTTTACAATCTTTAATTATTTCTGGTGTAAGGTATTTTTCAAGGCATGTTCCTTTAATCATTTCTTTTACAATTTGATATATCTCTTCTTCTTCATTTGTCATTGCACTCTCTTTTTTATCTTCATTTAATTCTGTTTCATTATTAACTGTTTCATGTAATATTCTTTTTCATATTAATTTAGATGAGTTTTTAAATCATAAAATGATTGATAGCCATTTATTGTAAGTTTTCGTTTTCCATTTTTCGTTAATAAGACAGGAATTAATTGTCTTTTCTTGTTAAAAATTTTTAATTCTCATATTGCCTATACCACCTCATTTCTATTACTCTTTTACCATCAAATACCTCTTTGAAATAATCTAATTCTTGTTAGTGAAGAACCTGCAATTGCCTTGGGAGATTTCAGTGAGGTATTTATATTTAGTAAATCCAAGATGAAGTTATATTGCCAACTCTAACTTTTTTGTCTTAAACTAAATAAAATTAGCACTTGAATATATATAAAATTTATATATTCAAAAATTGTAACCTTCTTTATATTAATATACTTCCTTAAATTAAAGAAACATTTTAATTATTCAAACAATAACCCAGTAAGTTTCATTACTGTGCCAAAAAACCCAGTACTTTCTTCAATACGTTCTAACTGTTTTGTTTTTTGGTCAAGAATTAACTTCTTCCATTTTGTTTCATCAGTAAAGCCAATGACAATATCAATATCATTGTAAAGTAATTCTAATTGCCCTCCTCCTTTAATTACATTAATTTGAAGCTCTTCTAAATATAATATAATTCTAGTTTGAGTTACACTTTCAATAAAACAAGAGTCTGTTAATAATACAAAGTTCCCATCTAATGCTTTATCATCCAACCACCATTTTACTTTTTCAAAAGCTATAAAATGTTTTTCAGGTAAATTGAATTCAGTTTGGTATTTGAGAGTCATTTCATTACGATAAATTTTATCATGAATTCTTTGTTCCTCATCAACTACAGCTCTATTACATTCATTTGTTTTAGTTGTTATTATTTGAATTGCTTCATGACATTCTTGGAGTATTATTTCTCTTTCACTTTGCAATGACTCTGTACAAACACTATTTCTTGTTCTACTATTTAAACTTGGTGCTGAAGATTCTCTACTCAATGATGGTGTTCCCACTTGAGGAAGTAAATCAACTTGACAAGATTGGTCAATTTTAATATTCTCCACTTTTATAGTTGTTAATTCTTTTATTGGATTTTCTTGTTTTTGATTAGTTGAAGACTTCTCTTCTTTTTGGGTTGGTTGAGTAATTGAAAAAGATGAAAGTTGTTGGTTTGAAGTATTTCTTGATAACCTTTGAGATGACAAAGATCCAGGAGAAGCCCTTGATGGAATAGAGAATTTTGGTGCAACACAAATAGACACCCTTCTTTTATTTAAAAGTTTTGATGTTTTTCTTTTTGAAGTTTCTGTTAATTGTTCTATATTATCATTTTCTCTTACTTGACGATTAATTAATGTTATTAACTGTAATGGTGAAGAGTTCATTTGAATTGATTGGATTAACTGAATTAAAAGCATTTGATATCTTGGAAGTCTTTGGATAGGAAGAATTAAATAAGAGTCAAGACTTTGTAACTGAATACCTTTCTTGTAAGCAGTTTCTTGAATAGAACGAAGATAAAAATTTTGTTGTAAATTATTAATAACTCTACCATAAATTTCTTGCCTTTTAGTTGATGCCTTAAAATAATTTATATATACATTAAATTGATTTTCATTTTCTATAAACACTGCCCCAACATATTTTATTAACTCACCTTTTTTTAAATAATCTGTGAATTCTCTTAATAATTGTTTATTAAATTCAATTATATCTTGATAATACATAAACATTTTTCTTAGATCTTCACTGCCAATAATATGTTTATCATCTTTTTCCATTGGTTGTTTATATTTAAATAATCCTAATTCCATTTGAGAAATGTACCGTGCCTCACTCTCAACTAATTCTTTAAGAATATTTTCTGTTCGTTTTGAGCCACTCATTTCACTTGGATTATTCAAACAATTAACTTTTTATTCTAAAAAACTTTTTTCATTTTTTTTAAAAAATAATTATTTCTGGTATATATAACAATAATTAGTTGTATTTCACATTGATTTATATCGTTTTAACACTACTACACCTTTCCTTACAGCAATGGCAATAATGAAATATTCAGGATTTAATTTAACATCAATAATCCTTGTAGTGTCATCTGTTAACACATAACTTTCCATATTTTGTTCTAATTCAAGATCTTCAAGAATCTCAGTGCTTCCATCAGTTTTTTGAACCACTTTAACAAGAACATGTGTGGGTTTAATTCCATCTTTTTTTCTTTTTAAGTGGAACTGACTCTTATCAAACATTACTGCAGTTCCATCGTCTCCACCAGAAAATACTAAACCATCCCTACCATCAACCGCATTACAACCTGAACGATGTAACTTTGCACGTTGAAAAGTTGCTTGTTTCTTTGATTTTGGTTGTGTTGTACGCCTACCAACAACACTTATATATCCAAAAGAATCAGAGACTATCATAGATGATTCACAATTACCATTCCAACAAATATCAGTCATAAAAATATGAAGAGCTAATGAATTTAATAATTGATTTGTCAAGAAAGAATACATTTTTACTATCGAAGGACCACGAGCACAACAAATAAATGAGTGTGGGACATCTTTTGAGCATATCACTTTAATCAAAGGAGCGTTATGTGTTTTTAATACTGATACTATTTGGAGTGAATGATTAATTATTAATATTCTACCATCAATACAACCAACTAAAAGTAAAGGGTAAGTTGGGTGTGCTGTTAGACATGTTGGTGAATCAGGTAATTCTATTGAATTAGAGGAAGGATGAATAACTTTTGAAATTGGAATAGGATGAAAAAGATGAAGAGAACGTGTAGTGATGAATGCTAATTGATATTTTTCATCTTCCTTGTTTTTATTACTACAAGTCAACACAATGAGATCTCTAATTGTAGTAGAAAAATCAAATATTGAAATTAATTTTGCTGGGTTCAGTTGATGGTAAAATAGTATATGTTCGATTTCATTTCCATTAGGTTTTTCAACACAAGTAATAAGTTTTAATGAACCCACCCATCGAATAAATGAAATTTTATTTGTGACATGAAAGTATAATGATTTTCCAGGGGTTTTACATTGTGTAGTGATTTTAGGAAATTCTGATAGAACGATATATTGATGTTCTTCCTCCATTCACCCCCAACTTCTCTTTTTAAATATTTGTTTTTTCTTTTTGTTTTTTTTATTTCATTTAAAAACAAAATCATAAAAAATTTAAGAAAAAATGAAAAAATTTAAAACTTCAATAAAAATATAGTTTTTTATTAAATTGTTATTAATTTTTTTTTGGCTTTTTCATCTATTAAAACCATTTAATTAATTAATGGCTGGAACAGGATATGACCGTCAACTCACAATCTTCTCACCTGAAGGGAGATTATATCAAGTCGGTTTGTTACTTATTTTTTCAAATATCTTAACAATATTTATTAAGTAGAATATGCCTTAAAAGCAACTAAATGTGAAAGTTTAACAACGGTTGGTGTATGTAGTGGTGAAGCTGCATGTATTGTAACACAAAAGAAATTACCAGTTTGTCGTTGGTCCTTTTAACATTTTTAAAATTTATAAAGAAATTAACACAACAAAGGATAGATTAGTTGATCCATCAACAGTAACTCATCTTCATCGTATTTCAAAACATGTTGGTTGTTGTATGTCAGGAATATATGCGGATGGTAAAGTTATTGCTCAAAGGTCACAATATTATGCAAGTAAGTTCCAATTAGACTATGGATATGAAATGCCTGTATCATTAGTGGCAAAGAAAACGGCTGATTTTGCTCAAATGTTAACACAACATGCATACATGAGACCTTTTGGTGTATCTTCAATGTTTATTGGATGGGATGAAGTTTCAGGACCTCAACTTTGGAGAAGTGATCCAGCAGGTTCTGTTGCTGCTTTTAGAGGATGTGCAGCAGGAGAAAAAGAGCAAGAAGCATTTAATAATTTAGAAAAGAAAAAGATTAGTAATGAATTAACTGTTGACCAAGTTGTTTGTCAAGCATTGGACTGTTTGCAAACAGTTACTTCATCAGAATTTAAAGCTACTGACATTGAGATTGCAATTGTAACTAAAGATAATAAACTTTTCCATTTACTTTCGCAACAAGAAATTGAGCACTATCTTGTTCTTGCATCAGAGAAGGATTAATTAAGTATAACATCCCTTTCTTTTATTGTTTATCTTTATTTATAAAATAAAATGTTTTTCTATAAAACAAAAATCAAAAAAGAACTTAAAAAAGAGAGAACAAGATAAATGAAAAAAATACAACAAGTTCTTAAAGAATGTGACATTTTTCTTAAGGTTCCTGAAAAGTTAAAAATAACAACTAACACCACAAAATTATTTTCTGTCATATCGTATATTATTATTGGTTTATTAGTGTTCAGTGAAACTTATAACTTTTTAAACCCTCAATGGGTATCTCATGTTGATGTTGATACTGTAAAGGCAGGCGTATTACCAAATATGTATATCAATATTGATATAACATTTCCTAAAATGAAATGTGATGACTTTGGATTGGATGTTACTGAAATTACTGGAAGTTTACAATTAGGAGTAACAGATGGAATTAAATTTGATAATAGATTGTTAGGAGGTTGTAGAATGCATGGAACAATGAAAGTAAGTAGAGTTAGTGGAGAATTTCATGTAGCATTTGGTAAAATTTCATTTAGGCAAGGAAGATTAAACCAGTTTATTACTGCAACACAGAAACATACACAAGGTCATATTCATCAATTTACAATTCAAGAAATGAAAAGTTTTAATCCTACTCATTACATTAATCATTTATCATTTTCTAATACACTTGGTTCAACAGTTCACTCAGGTGAAACTCCTTTAAATGGTAAAGAATTTACTTTAAATGGATTTGATAATGCCCGTAAAACATATTACATTAACGTTATCCCTACTTTATTCAAATATCCTTCTTATACTCTTCGAACATATCAACTGTCTGTTAGTGAAAGAGACATTCCAGTTACTTATGGTGCTTCATTTGCTCAACCAGGAGTTTTCTTTAAATATGAATTATCCCCTTACATTGTAATCAACGAAATGAATGATCACTCATTTGCACATTCCCTTGCATCAGTTGGTGCAATAGTTGGTGGTGTCTTAATTATAATCGGATGGTTATCAAAGCTTTTTGACTCAAATCGTGAATTAGTAACTTCTGTTGTGGAGATGGAATAAAAGGATGAAATAATATGATTTCACATTTTTATTTTTATTATAAGAGTTTTATTATAAAATAATTATTTTTTTAATAAAAATAAAACCAAATCCTTAATTGAACATTGTTTTAAATGAAAACCACTATCTCATCAGGAAAACAATGGGTTTGTACCTTTCCTGGATGCACTGAATCATCACCAAAAACTCATTACAATTGTTATTCACATGTATGGGATGCACATTTACGACATATTATTTCGTTTCAAACTATAGGATTTAAAAAAGCTCCATCTTATAAGAAATTACCTGATAGAAAAGCAGTTCGAAAATTATGTGAGAGTTATATGCAGAAATTAAATAAAAATCAAAATTATGATTTCAATATTCCAAATCCTCTTGTTAATTTAAATTGTCTTATTTTAGATACTAAAATACCTTTAAATAATTGTTTACTTGAAAGTGAAGAAGTTATTACTACAAATAAACAACAACAAACTACTCAAAATTTAAATATACAAAACGTTGACTCATTTTCTCCTTTAGTTCAACAATTTGATTGGAACATAACTCAAAACTCTGAACAAAATACATTAACCTCTATCCCATTTATTCAAATAGAACTCCTTCAAAATGCTTTAAAACGATTACATGTTGCAGGAGAAATACTTGCAGAAAATGGTTTTCTTCAAAGGTCTGATAGTAAATTGAAAACATCTATCAAACCATTAACCAATTCTCTTCAAAAACTATTTAAACTTGTTGGTGTTCAATATAATTATAAAGAAGACAGTACAACTAAATATGGATTTATTGCTCAAGAAGTAAACAAAACTTGTCCTGAGCTTGCTCCAAATGGAACATCTCTTGATGTAGTTGGAATTCTTCCGATCATTATTGAATCATTAAAAGAAATTAATTCATATATTAATGATACTTCAGAAATTAAACAACAAGTAACAATTACATTAGAACTCGTTGACTCAATAAAAAAATACATAGAAAGTACTGAAGAAAAACAACAAACTACTACTCAGTCTCATAAATTTCATTTTTCTATTGGACCAGCTGTTATTACTGCACCATTAGCTGTTGGAACAACAGCTATTTCTATATGGACTATTTTTGCACTCCCAAAATTACCTGGAATATGGGTATTATTATTTATTACTTCAGCATGTCTTTGGGTATCTTTTTGGAGAACAAGAAATGAAATACATAAAAACATCAAAAATGTTAAGTTATATTGGACAACAAATAACACTGCTTGTCTCTGGTGTTTATTATTTCTGACACTACTTAGTGTCTCAGTTTCATTAGTGATGGGGATTGTTGGAGTAATAATTTGTGTTTGTGGAATTATTGTAGTAGGACTAGTCATAGGGATTGCTCGGTGGGCACCAAAAAAGTATGGATGTACACTAGAGATTGTACTAACAATATTAGTAGCATTTATGGTGTTATTCTTTTTAATTATTGGTGGAATGTTATTAGCACAACCTGGTTTTGAATGTTATTTAAACGGTAAACACGCTGAAACAACTATTTTATTGAAACAAAATATTACAATGGAACAACTTGGTGTAAATAAGTTGCCATGGAATTGTTGGAGTGACAACCTTCTGGTTTATGGAACATTACCAATGGGAATTTCAATTGGTCATGATGAAACACCTTATATTTATGGCAAAGTAGAAACACCATTTGAAGATACTAAAGTTGATGTCTATGTAAAATGTGTTGATGCAATAAAGTTCTATTGCTCAACAGTTAATTTTAAATATGAAGCATAGTACTTAAGTTAAGAAAAAAGTAATTTATTGTTTATTTGATCATTTGTTAATTGTGCTGAGGAAAAGTAAATGGTTTTTCTTTGTCAATTTTTGATGTAGCAATTTGGAATGCTGGACTTATCCACTTACCACATGAGCATTGATTCCCAGACCAGGTATAAGTTCCAACTTCATAGTGACATTTAGGACATTCAATCTTACCATTATTTTGATCACATGGACCCATCCATACCAATTTGTCTTTTAAAAAGACAGAATTGCAGTCACCACCACCACCTCTCCTTCTATATCCAAACGAAACTTCATTGCTATTTGGTTCATGTGGTTGTATTTCATTTTCTGTGAACAACAATGATCTACATTTCTTACAACGGTAATTGATTGTCATTTGAAATGAGAAAACCTTGTAATAAAAATTGTTAGATAGTTTTTTGTTTTTAATAAAAATAAAAACTGAAATCCTAGTGAAAAAAATAAAGGTAATTGAATAATCTTTCAAATTTATTTGTCAAACACATGACATTGTAATATAAACTTGCTCCCTTGTCAATAATCATATTTTCAACACGAATTAAATATATAATTTAGTTTTGTTTAAATAAGTATCTATAATATATTATTAGAAATATTCTTAATATTAAACTTATTTTGAAAGCATAGTTCATCTCTTTCAAATAAATTAAACAACTTTTGAAACAAGACAACTGCTTTATAGTTCATAGTCAATAGGATATTTTACTCTTCTTAGTTTTTAAAATTATTAATAGAGATGTTCTAATACTTTTTTTGACTCTATTAATGATTTTATCATATCTATGTTTTAACTGAATAACAGAGAACACTCATTATTAAATTAATACACTTATTTCAATGGATATGTTAAATTAATGTATAATACAAATTAAAGTAATAAAATAATTTATTAAATCTTACTATGAAAATACGTAATAAGTGTCATTATCCAACTCAAAAATGTTAGATATTATATTTTTTGAAAATTAAAGAGTCAATAAAGAAAAAGGTATAATATTTTGTTTTCTAATAAGTAACTAAAAAAGCTAAATTTTCATATTGTCTATTGTTCAGTAATAGGCTTTTTTATTTTTATATTATAAAAAGTGTTTCGATGGTTAAATTAAGTTCAAAAAAAAATTTCTTCAAACAAGTATTTTATTTATTCCAAATAAAGAAATGAAATACAAAAGTAAATAATTACAATCATACAATTGATTTCCAAGTACAATATCTTAAATGTACTTGTGGAAATGAGTTTAAGTTAATTGGAGATGAAAAAGTTCCAACCAAAATTAATGAAGCAAGAACTGGAGAAGGTTTCGTTATATAAGAAAATTCTTTTAATAATTTTCGAGCAGTCAAGACAGTGTTAAGTGACATATTGATACGATCTAGATATGATTTTTTATCAATTTCTAATGGTTTAAAAACGTAATCACGTGTTTTTAATAATATTGATAATAATAACATTAATATTAATCTTAAGAAACATTCAACTACATCTGTTATTACAATATATTCATTTGGAACAAAATGAATAAGTATAAAATTCACAGTATATACAATAATATAGAAAAAAATTACTCCCAAGTTAAATTTAAGCATCTATAATACTAAATTAATTATACATTCATTTTATATTAAAAAACTTAAACATAACAAACTAATTTCTTTAATTTGAATGCTTTTATATATTCAATAGAAGTTGCAATTAATATATGACTATTAATAATTCTGTTTGAAGTTGAAAAGTTGAAAACAGCAACAGGAAGGAAAAGTCCTAAAGTTACCATAAGATTTCCAAGAACAAACCATTTAATCCAAAAACATTCTAAAACTCCACATATACAAAAGATAATAAATCCAAGTATTAATAACTTCATTTCATAAAAGTGAACTTTAAGATAAATAAGTTTGTATCCTTTTCCTATCAACATTAGGACTGCCATAGTTGTTGCATCAACAAAAACTGTAAAAAAATGAGAAATTGTTTGGGTAATATCTTTTTCATATCCATTATAATAAGTAATCCAAAATCCACTGTTTATTAAAGAAGAACAAAAATAAAAGAAGAATATAATGAAAATGAATAATTGAATACATGAAAAAGATTTTCTATGAAGAATAACATTAACAATTAATCCAATAACATTAGAAATAATAAATAATAATTGAACAAGAACAATAATTGGTCTGTAGAAATCCTCAGATGATAATTCAATACCTTTTTTATTTATTAAGTGTACTTTATAATCCATTTTAATATAATTTGGAATATCACAAAATAAAAAATAAATCTCATATTGAGAAGGTGCAGTTACATTAATTGTCATATAAAATTCAAATGGAGACACTACGTACATCAGTTTATTCATTTAAACAACTTTATAAAAAAATTATAAACAAACCATATTCACAATGTTCTTTTAATGCCCTACATAAAGTGTCATCATCATACGTTTCAAGATATTCTTTAGCAGTTTTAATTTTACATATGGCAACATTAATTGTTGATAGTCTATCTGGAGATGGGGACAAAGAAGAAACACTGAGTTCCATTCTTCCTTGTCCATCAAATCCAAAAGTTATAATTTTAACAGATTTCTCTGAAAAGATAGTTGACTTTGAAACATAAAGTCCTTTAACACTAACAAATAAAATAATTGCAATAATACTTATCTTCATAATTCGTTGTTGACTGAGAGACATTTTTCTTTACCAGTTTGATTGGATCTTTAAGAGAATTTTTTTGTTTTCCTCTTTTTTGTTGTCTCTTTTGACAAATAAGATTAATTGTTATAGTTTTATTGTTAAAATATTATAGTTTTATTATCTAATCATTAATCAATAGAATTCTTCTTCTTTTAATTTATTTTTATTATACGAAAAACTTGAATCTCAATCAAAAAATAAAAAAAAATATTTAAGAGTTAACTCAATTTAGAAGGTATTTGATAATAAATATCCAATACAATCATTCACAACTTGAGCAATAGCTAATTTGTATGACCCAACTCCAATCTTATAACTTCCACCAAGAACATCAACAAATATTCCAATTGGTTGATCTAAAATGATACCACCACAAACGAGTTGATTTGCAGATGATGAAATAATTTTGAAATTATTTAATTCAAATAATTGTTGAAGGTCTTTTAGTTGCATTGAAGTTTGAATTTGATTTTGAAGTAAACAATCTCCAAGAAGTTCTTTTTGATTCAAAAAATCAACAGACTGATTTAATGGTTGAATATATCGTAAAATATTAATTGGTAATGAGAATGATAATTGAGTATTTTGTTCTCCAATTGTATATGCTAATCCTACCATAGGAGCTTGTAAAAATAATTGTTTTAATTCAAATCTACATAATACTTGTTGTTGTTTTTTTGGTTCAATATTGACTTGATTTGTTTGTAACAAACAATTAATTCCTTCTTCACCTTTTAAAGCAATTTGTAAATTAATATTTTGGTCTTGAGTATTTCCAATATATAAAGCAACATCAACTGTATTTGAGCACTTCATTCTCATACCAATTTGAATACAACTATCTTGGAAAAGAACTCCTTCTTTTTGTAAAAGTAATTTTTTATGAATAAACCTTACCTTCTTTCCTAATTCAGAATCTGCATGTGAATGAGTAAAGACACTTCCTTTATATCCACGTTCATTGTATGGGGTATGATCTAATGGTAATTGTTTTGTTTGGTTTTCAGTAATTTGTTGTGATGGTACTGATCCAAAGAGATCCAATATATTTGTTTGAGTAGATGATTGAGTAGAAATATGTCCATTTATTTGGCTTGAATTATTGAGGTTAGTTTGTGATTCAGATACTTGTTGGCTCATGAATTGATCATCATCCTTATTACTCTTTTCATTTTCTTGATTGTCTTGATTTTCATTAATAGCTCGCTCAGGTAATGGTGCGATAGCAATTTCATATGCATTCTTATTCATAATATTTAAGTATTCAGCAGCTCTTTGTTGAACTTCAACATCAACAGCTGAAAGATACATATGACAAGCTTTTTCACAAGTTGGACGTACTTCATTTAATTCTTTAGCCATTTTGATTAAACATGTTAATATTAATCTTTTAGATGTAGAACTTACATATGGTAATTGTTTTGTGATGTATGAAGCAACTTTTATTGCTAAACCTCCAAGTAATTGAGGGTACTCTCCTAAAATAACACATGACATTCTTAAAAATTCTTCATGCCAACATCCTCCATGAAGAACTTGAACAATTTTTTGAACTGCATATTGGGCTGCATTTCCAAGTGAACTAAGAACTCTGTCCCATAGTTCAGGTCTTACAAATTCACCTCCAAGACATGTAGCTAATAACATAGTATCTACATACCATTGATCTCTAACAGGATCCATTTCAGCAAGAATAGAAATTTTTACAACTAATTCTTCTTTTAATTCTCCTTCATCATTTTCAAGAACATGAAGTAATTGATTTACTACTTTTCTAACACTCTGTGGTGTACATAATGCATATAATACATCGACAGCTCTTCTACGAATAGTAACATCGGGTTCATCAAGACTATTTAAGATATGAACTAAATAATTTTGACATACATTTTTATAATTTGCTTGTCCAAGAAGAACAAATGTATCTAATGCTAAATATCGAATATTAACTTCTTTGTCTTCGACTAAAGTACCTAATAAAGGAAGAAGAATTTCAAAATATTCTTCTTTTTCATGTTTAATAACAATTGACATTACTTCAAAGATAATTGACATTTGAATTGTTTTTTCGTTACATGGTTTATCAAATCTTAAAGTATCACTTGTTCCTAGTACTTTACGTACTGAATCCCAGAAAATTTTTTGTGTGGTTGTTTCTAAATCAATTGTTGAAAGTAATCTAAATAATAAAATTTGAAGCCAAGGAGCAGATGTATCATGATAATCAATTTCAGGTGTATATTCATGATTAACTAATCTTTGAAGAATATTAGTTAGTTCTGTTCCAAATGGTTTAAGAAGTTCTGGTTGTTTTTTGCCAATTTCAATAAGTAATAAAACCATAGCATTGATAATTCCTAAATCCATTTCAGTAGAAAGTAATTTTTCTAAAGTTTTCATAAAGTCTGGATTAATGTTCAATACATTTGGTTGGGATTTATATAATTGTCTTAATGTAATAAGAGCTCTCTTTTTAACATTTGTTTCACAGAATCCTGAACATAATTTAAGAACAGATGGTGCTAAAGTATCTGCCATTTCCATATTAGCTAAAGTAGAAATAACAGTTAAAGCATCACAAAGAACAGGTTCTAAATTATTTTCTAAGTCTTGTTGTAATGTATTGATAATCATTCTTGTTGACTCTGGAACATTTGAAAATAATAATACAAATACTAAATATCCAACATGTTTATCAAAATATTTACTACTTCCTAATAATTGAATAACTTCAACAAATCCAGTATCAACCTCATATCCAAGTACTTCAATATATGCCATTTTTAATACACATTTTCTTCTATCATATGAACTGATTTTGCCTTCTTTAAATTCTTTACGAATCTTTGCTAATTCACAATTGACTAACTCTTTTTCTTTTTCAAGACTTGTACATTTGTGTATACTCTCAGTAAAATTTTGAAGTCCTCTAATATAAGTTTTGGCTCCTTCCATCTCGTATTATTTGATAATTGAGTTCTCTTTGGAAATGTTAATTCTTTTATTCATTCTTTTTCTTTCTCTTCTATTCTTCTTTTTATTTTTGAACTTTCTTTTTTCTTGGACTTTTCCTAATTAGTTTTTTGTTTTTCTTTTCTATTTTTTCTATTTTTTCTAATTATTTCTGGATCTTTTACAAGTTATTTATCGTATTTTGATGTTTTTAATTAATGATCTAATTTTTGTTTTTAAGATTATAATTTTTTTTAATTTCTATAGAATGAAAGATATCTACTCCTGAGGCAATTCAACATAATTATTAATTGATAAATAAGTAAACAAAGAAGTATATCTTTTTCATTACTTTAATTTATTATAGATATACAAATTGGTTGTGAATATTATTTTAGAAATTGATTAATCAAAACGAAATTATGATTGTCAATTCAAAGAATAAAGTTTTTATGTTTTTGTTTTATTTTACTTTAATTTTTTAAACAAAAATAGTACTAGATAAGAATACTTAATTAATAAACATGTACTTAATCATTTCATTGAAAAAAAGAAAGAAAGTGATAAAATAAGATTTATAAAATTATTTATCAAAAATAAAGAAATAATGTTTTTTTGTTAAAATTATGTTTGATAAAAATTTTCATTAAATTATGATTTAAAATACGATTTTTTTTAATAAGTTGTTATATAAAACATAAAAAAAATAATAATAAAATCTAAAAAGGTCTTAAAAAAAATAAATAATCATGGGAAAAAAGAGATATTATTGTGAGTATTGTCAAAAACACCTTGTTTATGGAGGAACCAGAAGCAGAAAAGAACATATTCTTGGAAAGAAACACAAAGATAAGATGGTTGAATATTTTAAACAGTTTGAAGCAAATATTTTGCAACGTATGATTGATATAGTTGTTCTTGACTATCAAACAAATGGACCAAACACAACAACCCAAATACCTCAATACACACCATATCTCTCAACTTGGGAAAAACAGAGTAAGTTACAATACCAACAGATTGCAGAATCAATGAATTGATTTATTTGTTATATAATTGTTTATTAAAAAAGAACAAAGAAATCTTGACAAAGAAATCATTTCATCATAAAGAAAATAAGAATAATTTGGAACACTCCAACGCATATTGAATAAATACGTTTTTTATTTTCTTCTGTTTGAATTGATGCTAACGAACCAAATAACATTTTATAAAGGAAAAAAGCATATGAAGTTCCAAAAAATAATAATGCTATATATGTCAAATAAGGAATTTGTAATGAACCAACGAATGTACACATTAATACACTATTTAAAATAAGTATTGTTTTATTCTCTAAATTCATTTAACAAACGGTACAAAAACATAGGAGACATATGACAAATAAATTCTAAAGTCAGATGAATAATTAAATAACATATATTCAAGGAATTTTAATACTAGTACTTCAAGTGAAATAAGAATTAAACATAATGTTGTTGTCATACTTAATGTTTCTGGTGTAAATGTTCCTTTAGATCCATAATAAAATCCAATAGCAAGAACATATGTAATAAATCCCATTAAAGGAATATATAAATCTGGAGCATAAATATCCTCTTGTGGAACGTTATATAATTTAGATTCATCTTCTCCAATTATATATTTTCTTTCCCAATTACCTAAGAATGGATATGGCATTATAATCATTAATATTTTTTTCAATACGAATGAAGTGTTAACATTAAAATAATATCTCCATGCATCAAATGAAAAAATTCCACCTAATTGTGACTTAAGTAGTTGGTCTCCTTGATTTAAATAATTTTGTGCTACAGAAAGACCAGCACTAGCAAGCGGATTTGCCGCAATATTATTAAAGAATTGATCTGCTTGAGACCCTTGTTGATTTTGTGTTGGAGGGATAATTGTTTGTGGACTGGTTGGTTGAGGAGATGACATTTTACAAATTAATAGTTTTTCTTTTTATTTATTATTTTAAGAATTATTTTTTATTTTTTTTTTTTGTTAATAAAAAAGTTATTAATTACAAAATAATTCTCTTTTTCATACTATCACATTATTATTTAGACAAATATACATTGTTTCCTTATTGTCATACTTGTTTGATTTTTCTTTTTGTTATTTATCTTTACTTCTAATTATTTTCTATATCTAATTAGATACTAAAACTTATTTTTAATACTCCTCATTCTTTAACTTCTTTTTTTATTTCTTTTTATTTTTTGAAAATTTTTTGTTCATTGTAAGAAATGAAGCTATCACAAATACCTTCAATTTATTAGTTAATGAAGAGTGTCATTAAATCATACAAACAAGGTAATACAAATTTGATATACAGTACACTATATTTCTTTATGGTTTAATGATAATCTTATTACAACAAAATATGTTACTTACTATATATCTATTAGTTTATTTTAAGTTATGAATAAAGTTTCTTCATTAAGAATAGTATAATATTTTTATCTCATTGTCTATTTTTGTTTATCATATTTAATCATTTCCAATAAAATATTAAACTACCAAATAATTGATATTTTAACAATAAATCTTTTAAAAAATATACATCTATCATAACAAAATATAACACTCTTTAAACTACAACTTTTTTAATGAAAAACACAATTATTATTATCTCTGAATAATACAAATGGTTCAGAATAATGAAATAAATTGGAAAAATAAGAAATAAACAAAATCATAATAAAAATAAAATGATTTAATTTTATTAAAAATTTAGTAATTTTTTAATATTTGAATGAGTTCTAAAAATTTTTTGAAGTATTTAAATACTTCTATTAAAATATAGTATCAATTATGATAATATATCGTTTTATAAAACAATATTTTATAATTATTTTCTGAATTACAAAAACTAAAAAAATTATAAAAATTATCGAAATCTTTAAAGTCAAAAGAATAATAAACGAAAAATGAATTCATCTAAATTATCATTAACATCATTATTTACACCCCCATTTACCGTATTAGATACTATTATTGAATTTGCACTTAAAAATAAAGATACTAAAATGGCAGATTATGTTTATAAAGCATTAACTATTGCCAATAGATTAGAATTATATGTTCATAGATGTGTTAGTGAAGAAATACAAGGAACTCGTTTGTTTTAGATTAAAATTTAGAAAAAGAAAGTACTATAAATTCATTAATATAGAGAGTGAACAAACAGCATTTCGATTAAATTCTAAAACAACACGGTTATTAAATATTATTTATTTAAACCAAGGCATTGGATTTCTATTTCATTGTTTATCACCTCTTTTTGATGAAATAGAAAAAAAGAAAATAAAAATAAAACCTGTTTGTTAATTAACTTCTTTCAATATATTTGAATTGACATTCAACTTCTAGCTTAGAACATGTAAAACTGGTGACCAAGATTTAATAATTTGTGCTCAATTAGTAAATATGACATTTCAAAGAACTATTTCAAATATTGATAATTGTCCTTCAATAGTAAGAAGAGTTTTAAGAAAAGTATATGATGAGTTAAATAATAAATTTCCTCAAAGTAATACATCTTGGATATGTCTTGGTGGATTTATTTTCTTAAGATATATTTGTCCAGCAATTATACGTCCATTAGAATGGGGATTAGTATACGATATTCCTACAGATATGCTTGAAACATATACACAAATATCTGTTGTATTACAGAAAGTAGCAAATGTAAAACATTCTGATGTTGATGATCCATTAGGAAGATTAACAAATGTTTTAGTTGAATCAAGAAAGTTAGATTATTTCAAATTTGTTACTGAATTAGCTGTTTGTTTTTATTTTAATATTCATAATTTATATACGTACATAATTATTAATTTATAGAATGTACCATATGAAACAATAATTGAAGAATATCCAACAACAACACAACAATTTAATTATTACCTTGGAAGATTACAAGATTATTTCCTTCAACATAAACAAAATATCATTTCAACACTTAAACCTTCTCAAATAAATGATTTTTCATTATTTGAACAAATGAATTTTAATGAACCTGATTCTCAAGTTATTCTCCCATCTATTGTATTAAATAATTTATCTCAATTCCCTCAATCAATTAAATCTAAAAATATTTTAATTGAATTAAAAAAAAAAATTGAAAAAGGATTAATGATTACTTTATGGGATATGCATTATCTTCAAAAGTCAATGCAATTAGAACAAGCAATCTATGAAGAATCTACAAAAGATCTTGTAAATGCACGTTACAATAGTTATTTTCCAGGAATAGTTACATCATCAGTAGAATTAATATATCGAGAAGATTATTCTCAATGAACATGAACATCTGTTAGATATTTTGGTTAGATATTTTTAAATTGAAAACTTTTTATAAAAAAAATTAAAAAAGGGTTTTTATTTAATAAAAAATTTTCAAATAAACAATATGAGTGAAGAACAACACGATTATGAATTAATAGAAAAAATGAAAGCACTAAGAGAAATTGTTGTTGAACTAACAAATAAAATAAATGTATTAAATATGAAGTTTGAAAATTTATACAAATGAAAACAAAAGAGTAAAATTTATTTATTTAGACTACAACAAAATCCATTAAACACACAAAAAGGTATTTCCTTTTTAGATGTAAAATATTCATTGTTGTTTGAATATAATATGTATTTAGCTTATTATTGTTGGATCAAATCATCAGGATCAAATGTTGAACGTCATAAAGCTATTGAACGATTATTTTATCTTCGTATTTTAATGGAACGTTGTAAACCAATAGAAAAGAAGTTAAAATATCAAATCGATAAACTTTTAGCAGAAACTATTACTGATGAATCTTTAAATGCTAAACCAAATGTAGATGATCTTGTTGTTGAAAAGAATGAAGATGGTATTTATAAACCTACTACTATTGCAGGTAAAGCTATGGAGGTTGAAGTAAATGATGTACCTGATGCTAAAACTTTTGCTCGCCATGAACTAGAAGAAAATGTAGATGATGATATTGATGCTCCTGAAGAAATTGGATTTGACGGACAAGTTGTTGTTGATAAAGGACAAATGGAAAGAGAAAAAGAGATTAGAGAATATGAAGAACAAATGCATGTACGTTTGAATAAAAAACAAAAATTAACAAAAATTCGTGATGAATTTCAAGAACTTGAAGATTTTGTTAGTAATTTAAAAGATGACTTAGTTAAGGAGTATAGAGGAAATAAACTTAAAGGAGATATTGTTGATGATAATGACTCTATTAACTCTGAAGAAATTGAAAGTCAAGGAAGTGATGATAATAGTGATCAAAGTGGAATTGATGATGAAGAAATTGATAGTGATGAAATTTGATTGAATTGATTTTTATTAAAAAAACTTATTAATTTTTTTTTGTTATTTCATAAAATGTTTTTAATATCACTAAAATTTATAATTTTGTTTTATTTAGAATTTATTTTAATTGTAACAATTCCTAGTTTGTAGTTTTAACACTAAAATGATTACTCAGTAAAACGAATAAACATTTAAAAATTTATTTTATATGTAAGTACGATTAGCAAATTTTTTAATAATTAATAGACACATTTTTTTAGTACATAACTAACTAATTGGAAATAACTCTCTTGTTAAAAAAAAACTCTTCTTAATTTGAATTCAATAACATTACTAGTCAGCCGTGCTATACTTAATATACTTTTAGAGTATTCAGAGCTATTTTAAGACTTTTTGATGTTATGCAATAATCATTGTTAAAAAAAAAGTAAATATATTAAAAACAAAAAATAAGTAAATATTATTAAATAATTAAAGAATGAAACAATAACTTACAATAATGAATAGAATAAATTTATTGGAAATTAAAAAGAAGCTTATGGAAAAAATTGATTTTTCAACTTTTCAAATTTAAATAACATGAGGAATAAATTTAAAAATTTTTTTCTTCATAAAATAAGATTTCAGTATCATTTCGACTTGTAGTAACTAATAAGTAAAGGTCAGTTTTAGTTTTATGATTCCTGATTTATGCAAACTTCACTTTTACAATAAAATGTTTGAAAAAGAAACAAAAACAGGAATAATAATTGTTATGTTATGTTATATTTGATAAACTTTTGTAAAAAAAATAAGTATTTCAAATATAAACAAAAAATACCAGATTTAAATAAATCATAAATAAAAAAGATGACGTGAATACAATAAATAAAAAATATTAAGTAGTTCTTAAAAAATACCATAAACTAAATATACCCTTATTTTTAGAAGAAGCTAAAGAAAATACATTTTTAATAAATGAATGTGAATAAAAGATTTTTTTAAAAAAAAAAGAATTAGAATATAAAGATAAATAATAAAAAAAGATCTTTCTAGAAGTAGTAAAAATATATTTTAATGCCTCTTTCATTGAAAGAACTTATTAAAATTAAATTAAATTTTTTAATTCTTTGAACTATTTAAAGAATCTAATTGAATCTTAAAAAGTAAACAGTTAATCTTTATGGCTGATATTTGCTTGGTTATTCTTGCTCTTTGTTTCCCATCAATTTCACTTTGTTGCAAATATGGAGAATGCAATCAAACAGTATGTATCTGTGTTATTCTTGAATGTTTCCTTTGTTTCTGGGGAGGAGTTATTTTTGCTTTAATCAAACAACTTGAAGATTAAAATTGTTTAACTCTTAATTCATTGATTAAAGATAATTTTTAATTTACTGAAATCATATAAAAACAAATTTAGTTTTTATTTTTTTTAATGAAAATAAAAATTTTTAATTTGAACCAACTAAAAAAGAGTAATGGGAAATAAAGCTAGCAAAAAAATCAAGTGTGTTTTTATTATTTACTTATTTAATTAATACTCATTATTTAGGATTATTACTATTAATGCTGCAGAATCAAAACATAAAACTATTTCTGAGGTTGTTCGATTTGCACCACCTTTGAGTATTATTATTATAAAACCTGGAACTTATGAAGAAACAGAACCTATTATTGTAGATAAAGCAATTCAAATTATTGGTATTAATGAAGGTAAAGCAAAACCAATTGTTACATCTCCTCGTGGCTGTATTGAAATTGACTGTCCAGATAAAGTTATAATTAAAGGACTTGATCTTCGAAACACTGAATCAAAAGTAGTTATTGACGCAAAACAAGGTGAAGCTTGTATTGATTCTTGTGATATTTCTACAGCAGAAGATGGTGTATCTGTTACTCATACCGCTAAAGTAATGTTAACTAATTGTCGTATTTGTGGATGTTCTAAAGCAGGTCTTCATTGTGGAGGAAAAGAAATTAGATGTATTACACGAAATGTACAAATTTATGAATGCACAACTGGAGTTGCAATATTTAATGAGGCAAATCCATTAGTATCGTCATGTAATATTACACAATGTGGAATTGGATTGTTTGTAAGTGAAAAAGGAAGAGGATGTATTACTGATACTTTAATTTCAGGTAACAAAAAGCCAGGAGTGTTAACTCATTCTGGTGGTAACCCAGTATTAAATAATACTAAGATTGTTGATGGTTCATCAAATGGAGTATTTGTTCGTTCAAAAGGAAAAGGTGTTTTTGTAGGATGTGAAATTTCAAAAAATAATTTACCTGGCATTGCTTCTTGTGAAGGTGGAGAACCATTAGTTGTTTCATCAGCTATTTGTGAAGGAAGAAATGCTGGCGTTTTTGTTTATGATAATGGAAAAGGTATTTTTGCACAATGTCAAATTCGAGATAATACAATGCCTGGTATTGAAGTGAGAGCATCTGGTAATCCGATTGTTGTTGGATGTGAGGTTTCACGAGGACAATCAAACGGTATTTATATTCATAATAAAGGAACAGGTTTATTTGCTCAAACTAAAGTTAATGAAAACACATTACCAGGTGTTGCTGTAAGAACTTCTGGAGATCCTATTTTATGTGATTGTGAACTTGTTGCTGGTAAAGACAATGCATTATTTGTAAGTGATAAAGGAAAAGGTGTTATTTTAAATACTCTCATTGAAGGATGTTCAGCACAACCAATGGTTATTCAAGATGGAGAACCATTAATGGTTGGGTGTTCTGTAGTTGATGGAAAGAAAAATAATGTTCAGGCATGGATTAATGCTATTCCTGAACATCTTGGTTTATTAGAAGAAGATATGCCTGATTTTGATGCTGTCTAATTTTAATTTTTTTATAAATAAAATTATTTTAATTAGAATATTAAAGAAAAAAATTATTTAAAAAAAAATTATTATGAATTGTTTAATATTTTTTTTTTAAACTAATAAAATAATTAATTACTAGAACTATTAATCAAAAAGAAAATATGTCAATTGTTATTTACACTTCATCAACTGGAGGAAATTTAGTTAGTAAAAACTTTAATTCTATGCAAACCATAGTTAAGGTTCTTACCAAACAAGAACCTAAAATTGTTTTTATTGATATTGATTCTGATTCAAAAAAATTTGCTGAAGAAAAAAGTGGAAGAAAAGGACAATGGCCATTATTATTTAATGGAGAAAAATTTATAGGAAGTTATGAGGATATTGAATATTTAAATGAAGATGGAGAGTTAGCTCCATTATTAAAGTAATATAATTTTTTTTCTTTTAAATTTTTAAGAGAAATTTATACATAATAAAAAGAAT
>NW_001853824.1:276989-279702 GCF_000209125.1 Entamoeba dispar SAW760
TTCTTTTAAAATTTTAAAGAGAAATTAATAACAATAATAAAAAGAAATAAATGAATACATACATAGTTTCTATCTTCTTTCTTTTTATATTTTCTTTGTATTAAAAAGAATATTGATAAAGACAAAATTATTTTATAATTTTAAGATTTTCCAGTAATAGTATATCTAGATTTTGGAATTATAACTTTTTGGTTTGATAAGTTAGTTTCAGATGCTCTTCCTTTTATTTGTTTATGTTCTCCTTTTAATTCATTTTGTTCACATAGTTGTTCAAATAATTTCATTTTTTCTTTTACAGAAATAAAGTTTTGATTTAATTGTTCTGTTTTAGAATCTGTATGATTAGTTTCATCTTTAATTTGTTTTCTTAATTTAATTATTTCATATTCTAATGCTTTTTTTTCATTTTGAGTTTTTTTCAATAACTTTTTAATTTCATTAATATCATTATTTTCTTCTTTATATTCTAAAATTTTTTTATTTGTTTCTTCTTCTTTTTTCATTAGAGCAATTTTTGTTTTTTCAAGTTCTCTTTTAATTATATCCACACCGTCAAGTTTTTCTTTCATCTCAATAACTTCTTGTTCTTTTTCATCAATTTCTTTTTCTGACTTTCTCAACATCATATCTAATTCTTCATTTTCTTTATCATATTTTTCAATTTCTATTTCAAGTAATTTTATTTTATGTTTTAATGATGTGACTTCTGTTTTATCAGTTTCTTCTCTTTTTATTTCATTTAATTTAATTTTTAATTTTTTTATTTCTTCATCTTTTTCAATAATAATATTTTCTTGTGATTTATCTTTTGAATCCGTTATTCTTTTAATTTCTTTTATCGTTATAGTTAAATTATCAATTTGTTGCTGAAGTTCTTTTGTTTTGTTTGTTGAACTTTCAATAATATCTTGTAATTCTTCAATTCGCTTATTATTTAATTGAATAGTATTTTGTAATTCTTTAACTGTATTTTTTAATACCTCTTTTTCTTCATCATATTCTAATTGCTCTTCTTTAATTTTAAAAACCCTTTTTAATATAACAATTTGTGTTTGTGTTAGTCCAATTTTTGTTGCATTTTGAAGTAAAAATTGACCTGAATTTTCATTTGATTCTTTTAAAACTTTCATCAACATTTCAAATTCATTAAAAAATAATCTTCCTGCCCACCAAGTAATTTTGTCAATTAATAAATCATTTAATGTTTGAAAGAGTGCTTTTGTTTTTGTTATATAATCATCTGATAATCTATATTTATCTTTTATCATTTCAATTACTTCTGGTTCTGCATTTTTTTGGTAGCAATAAAATTCTCCTGCATATTTTGATGTTACACCAATTGAATGAAGAACAACACCTGTTAAAATGTTATTATTTCCTGATTCTTTTTTCATTTAATTAATTATTAGTTCATTTGAATTGTTCTTTTAATTAATGATGAGTATAACCCAAAAAAGGAATATAAAAATAAAATGAAAATGAAGAAAAAAAGGGGGTTAATAAAAAGTTTTTAATTATTTGTTTTTTATTTTTTAAAATTATATTTTTTGATATTTAATATTTTTAGAAGAAAAAAATTATTGAATTATGATACTGAAGAATGGATGCTGTAAATATTGTTTCCATGTTAATCTTGAATCTTGAATTACAAATAACTTTCTTAATAAATCTATTAATACTATAAATTGTGGTTGATTTCCACAAACAAATTCATTTGAATGTTCAATAATTTCATTGAGTTTTAATTGATAAAAAGAATAATAATTTTCAATAGGAATATTAGAAGTTTTTTGAATATTTAATACCGTTCCAGTAATCATTTCATATAATATGACACCAATACTAAACAAATCACATTTTTCGTTATAAATTGTTCCATGTGAAATTTCTGGTTGGTTAGTATAACTTGAACCAACAAATATTGTATCAAAATTATTATCTCCAATTAATCTACTAGAACCAAAGTCACATAATTTTAATGTCAGTCCATTTGCTTTTGATGAATCTTGGAAAACAAGAATATTTTGTGTTTTAATATCTCGATGAATTATTTGACGTGTAAATATTAAATATTTCATTGCATTGTTAATATCAAACATAAATTGTTGAATATATTGTAATGAAATTCCTTTAGGATTCATTGAAATAAAATTAAATAAAGAACCATATGCTGAACATTCCATAACTATATAATAAAATGTATCTGAATCTATTGCATCTTGTGAAAAAAAATTAAATTTTACTGATGTAGGAGATTTAAAAAATTTATATAACTTAACTACATTTTCATGACTACAAATATTCATTGTACGAACTTCTTTTATTGCACTTTCATAATTACTCATTTCTTTTATTGCAAAAAAATTACCTTTACATGACGCTGAAAATACACACCCAAAAGATCCTTTACCAAGAATTTTACATGACTCACGATCAAAAATATCAAAAATATTATTAATATACTCTGGCTCAATATGTTTATATTTCCAACATTCATTGAAATATGGGTCTTTCTTCATTGCTTCTTTAATCTTTGAAAAAGAAATTAATCTTCTTTTAAACAGCTTTTCAAGGAACTTCAGTGGTGGTTGAATTAAACAACCATTTACCTGTGAACTAAATGTATTTCTACTAACAATGAATTGAGAACCTTGTATTACTGGATTTTGTTGGAAGAGAAGTTTATTTAATAAAACACCAAAAGAATTTATCT
>NW_001853824.1:279802-293785 GCF_000209125.1 Entamoeba dispar SAW760
AAAACAAAATTCTCACAGCATCTCTTCTGTTACAGACGTTTTTGATAAACTTATTTTAAAACGATCAAACTCATCAACACCAATGAAAATAGTTACTGCTATTTCTGAAAATATTGACTCAACTTCTTTCATTCGTTCTTCATTAAATAAATTATGTCAATCAAATATATCTCAAATTCTTAAAGAATTAAAAACACAAGTCAGAACAATTAATGACGCTAAAGTTGTTCTTGATATTCTTTTTAAAAAAGCGGTTAATGAAAAAAAATTTACTAGTCTCTATGTAGACTTTTATAAACAACTTCAAACAATTTTATTATCAACACGTGAAGAAATAGGAAAGGAAATGCCCAAAATTTTACTCGACAATGCACAACATTTATTTATTAATATTCCAGAAAAAACTGAAGAAGATCAAAAAACTGAAGAAGACTTAGATATTATGAAATTTGAATTCTTAGGAAATTGTCGTTTAATTTCTGAATTATATAAATCTGGTTTAGTTAAATCAGCACTACCTGTATTGTGTATGAATCAATTAGTTAATGGAGGGTTAATTGCATTAGAAGCTCTTGCTCAACTAATGAGTGATATCGGAAGTATTAATCAAAAAGAAATTAAACCAATTAAAGATAAAATTGTACAAAGGGTAAAAGAGGAATCTTTACCAAAACGTTATTGTATTATTCTAGAAAATGGATTAAAAGCACTTGGATTTAATGAAAAATTAATGTAAGAGAACTTATAATTTTCTGTTAAGTTTATATTTTATTATAAATATATTAAATTAATATCATTTTTATAATACCTTTTATAATGTTAGAATTTATTATTAAATAAATATAATTTCTCAGCTATTTAAAAAATAAATAAAATAAAAAGGGTTTTAAGAGAATTAATTATTAGTAAACACCAAGGAATTCAGATGTCTGGAGGAGATGTTGAAACTTTTGAAAATGCACAACCTATTGTTGAAGAGCTTCCTCAAGAGTTAAAAGATATTAAAGCTATTTTATATCAAGCACGTGCACAAAATGCCTTGACTAAAGGTATTAGACAATGCCTTAAGGTTATAGAAGCTAAAAAAGCACTCTACTGTTTTATTGCTGAAGATTGTGATAATGATAAGTATACTGGCTTATTGAAAGCAATCTGCAAAGAACAAGGAGTTAAGATTGTTATGGTCCCTCAAAAGATCCAACTTGGTGAATGGACTAATCAATGCAAAATAAGAGATGGGGCTGCTGTTAGAATTGCTAAGTGTTCTTGCGCTACAGTTGGATGCAATATTAAATTTACTGATGAAGTAAAGAGATTGAATGCTAAGACTAACTAAACAAGTAGTTTTTTTTTAATACAATTTTTTTGTTAATTTGTTTTTAAGTTTTATTAAGTACATAAAAATTTTATCATTGAAATAGTAATAACAAAACTTTTAATTCATTTGTATCCCTCATTTATTATTAATGACAAAAGAAATTAAATTTTGTGATTTTGGTTTGTTTCCTTGTAGGTGCCAAACGTCTGCATGTCTTGAGTCAAACTGTTCTTGTTTTCAAGGAAGAAATTTTTGTAGTCCATTATGTACATGCAATTGTTGCAAAAACAGAAAAGAAAATGAACAAGAAGTATTGGCTAAAGCCAGAAAGTTATTAGGTTTAGAAGAACCTCACCCAATTAAAAAAGAAGATTTACCAACAGAAAAGATCAAAAAATCATTGCATATTAACAACGACATAACAAGAAAAAAAAGTGTTATAACTCAACCTGAAATTAATAAGAAAGAAAAGCAAATGCTAATTAAAAAGATTAAAAATAACTTGAAGAATCAACCATTAAACAATTTATTTAATTTATTAATTAAAGATTTAACAAAAATAGAAATAAACAGTACAGATTTAATGAGTGATGAAGAGTATAATGATTTACTTCGAAAAGAACAAGATACTAAAATTATAAATCGTTCATTAAAATATATTAAAGATTTATTTGATTGAATTACATTTATATCTTATGTTTTTCCTTTAAATCTAAAAATTATTACTTGTTTGTTTAAGATATGAGTAATATCTCAAAATCAAATCTTATAATTAAAAATAGAAAATTTACAGCTGAGGCTTTATGGTCAATGGGACGAATTAATGGATATGACCTTTTTGGAGATACATTATTGTATACAGTTTCTTATTATGACATACCTAAAAATGGAAGTTCCAGCCATATCATCATTAAGGCATTAAATTCAAAAGAGTACATAGACCTTACTTCAAAGATGAGAGATAGTAATGACCAACTAACTAAAAGTTGTGCACAATCTCAAACCAATGCTATTTTTGATAAAAATGGAAGAGGAGTCTTATTCAATTCAAATGGAAATTTGTTTAAATATTGTTTTGAATCAGAACAAGTAGAACAACTCTCAACTGGTTCTTTAGATATTAGAGAATTTAAAATATCTCCAGATAATTCTAAATGTTTATTCATTTCATCTATTGACCATAGCTACAAAAATGAAGACTATAATGACTTACCTTTGGCTAGTGGAATGATATTTGAAGACTTAAACTATCGTCATTGGGATGAATTCAATACATCTCTACCTCATCCATTTGTCTCAAAATTAAATAATATGAAATTTGAAGATCACCCTTTTGATATTCTTGAAAATGAACCATATGAGTCACCATTAAAACCATTTGGTGGAATTGAACAATTATGTTGGTCAAAAGATTCAAGGAAAATAGCGTATACATGTAAGAAGAAAGTAGGAAAAGAATATGCCACATCAACAGATTCAGATATTTATATCTATGATACTGAAACAAAAACAACTATTAATCTTTGTAAAGACTTTGAACCAAAGAATTATGGGTTTGACTCAAATCCAATGTACTCACCTAATGGAAAAAAAATTGCATGGATTAGTATGGAGCGTGATGGATATGAAAGTGATCGTAGTAGATTAATTATATTTGACCTAAATACTAAGAAAAAAAGTTTCGTATCAGAGTGGTTTGAAAGTAATGTTGAAAGTTTTGATTGGATTAACGACTGTCAGATGGTATTCACTGGTGTGTGGCATGGTACAACACATATATATTTTATTGAAATAACTAATGATAATGAGTTATTTAACCATGAACAAATTACAACAGGACAATATGACTATAAATCTGTTAAATGGTTTGGAAATAAACTAATTGTTAAGAGACAATCAATGATAGAAGCTGATGAATTATATGAACTTGATTTAAAAACAAAAGAAATCAAACAAGTAAGCTTTGAAAATGATTTTATTTACACCCAAATAGATAAAGCTTCTGTTCAACCAAAGTGGATGAAAACAGTTGATAATAAAGATATGTTAGTCTGGATTATTTATCCACCTCATTTTGATTCAACAAAAAAATATCCAACATTATTATATTGCCAAGGTGGTCCTCAATGTGCTGTAAGTCAATTTTGGTCTTACAGATGGAATTTCTTATTGATGGCATCAGAAGGATACATTGTTATTGCTCCAAATAGAAGAGGGCTACCAGGTTTTGGAATGGAATGGCTAGAAGAAATTTCATTGAATTATGGAGGTCTTTGTATGAAGGATTTGTTAACTTCTGTTGACATAATGAAAAAAGAGTCATATGTTGATTCTGACAAGCTTGGATGTGTTGGAGCAAGTTTTGGGGGATATTCAGTCTATTGGCTTGCTGGACATCATCAGAAACGATTTAAAGTATTTATTGCACATGATGGGATATTTAATACAGAGGAACAATATATAGAAACAGAAGAAATGTGGTTTTCACAATGGGATATGGGAAGTGCAGTGTGGGAGGGAAAAGAAAAAAGTAAAAAAAGTTATGAAAATTCACCACACCGATTTGTTGAAAAGTGGGACACACCTATTTTGTGTATTCATAGTGAAAAAGATTATCGAGTGGTAGTGAGTCAAGGGATTGCGGCATTCAATGGGGCAAGAATGCAAGGAGTTGCAGCAGAGTTATTATATTTTCCAGATGAAAATCATTGGGTTCTTAAGCCACAAAATGGGATGCTGTGGCAAAGAACATTTTTTAGATGGCTGAGACGATGGCTAGAATGAGGAACGGTTAGAGAAGGAGAAGAAACAAAAAAGTTATAGAGAAAAAAAGTCAAATCATAGAAGTAAATTAAGATGGAGGTTAAAGAGAATTTTTTTAAGGGTTTAAAGTAATTTTAGAAATATGATTTGAGATGAGGAATAAAAAAGAAAAGATAAGAATTTTAGTAAGAAAGAAAGAGAGAAAATGGTAATTGAAAGGAAAAAAAAAAGAAATTAGAATCATAAAGAGGCAAAAGAAAATAGAAATAGAATAAAGGATTTTGTTGAAAGATATCTCAAATCATAGAAAGAAGACAGAAATTGGGTGTTATGTCGACTAATTCTAAAGAATGATATTAGTAAAAAAAAGGGGCACTATTTAATGTGGGGGTTAGATAGAACTCAAGAACAAAATGTGTTATGAAATGAATAATAGTTCTAAAACAAGAGAAAATACAAGAAAAAAACAAAGAAGACCAGCACAAATGTGGACAGCAGAAGAAGATGATTTACTTCTTCAAGGAGTTAAAACTTATGGGATTAATCATTGGAAAGATGTTAGTTCTATGGTTTTAGGAAGAACTCGGAAACAATGTAGAGAACGATATTTTAATCATCTTGATAATGGGATTAAAAAAAAAGCGTTTTGGTCAATTGAAGAAGACCGAATTATTGTTAAGCTCCAAAAAGAAATTGGAAATAGATGGACTGAAATTTCAAAATATCTTCCAGGAAGAGCACCTAATTCAGTCAAAAACAGATATTTTTCAGCATTATTTAAAAATCAAACAACAAAGACTGAAAATGATATACATAAAGGAGAAGGACCAAAAAGTGTATTTAAGCCTGTAGATCGACATTTGTATGATGTGATGTAAATAAATGAATGTTATTAAATAAAAAATTTGTTAAATGAAATTTCAAATAAAAACTTAAAAAATATAGAAAATAAAAATATGATATTATATGCAGCTGTTTCACTTGGTTTAGTTAATGAAGAAGATTTTAAAGGAGATACAGGACTATTAGTTTATAGTCTAAAAGACTGGGTATTTACATCAATTGATTCAATATTGAATGATTTTGAAACTGGAAAGGTTGATATTTCATCTTTTAACCAACACGACAAATTAATGTTTACTTTGACAATATTAGGAACTTGTTTTTCATCATTATCTGAAACATCAACTGATGTTAACAGAAAAATTCGGTGTTTAAAAATATACAAACAATGGCTGACAACATCAAATTCACCAATTCTTATTCAAAATAATTGTAAATATGTTAAAATGATTCTAGGACATATTTCATTACTCTTCTCTCCAGAAAAAATAGATGTTGTTCAGATATTAATATGTTAAAAACTGGAATGTTAGAAGGAATAGAAGTAATGAATGACTTTATAATAAATCACATCACAAAACCAACTTCATTATTCAAAAATGATAATGAAAGGAAGGACAGTATATCTACAATTATTGGAATTATTATTGGAATTATATTTGTTAACCACCAAAAACAATTTACTGAAGCATTCAATGAATTAAAAATAATAATAAAGTTCTTAACAAGAATGTTATTATGCTGTATCATAGAAAATGGTGTAGATAATATAATTTATAAAAAGTTCATTAAATTCTGTCCAGAGTTTCTTAATAACAAAGAATATAGAGAGGTATTTAATTCATATATTAAAACTATTCAAGGGGTTGTTTTAAAAAGTCAAGGGATAGAAAGTGTAATAATTAATAATGAAGGGTATTCTAATAGAACCGATTCAAGAACTATAAGAGTGATTTGGATAACTTTACTTTCTTGTATTCAACAACCTCAATTACCAAAACGTATTCAAGAAATGAATAGTATAGAAATAATAGAATTTAAAAGTATGATAGAAAGTTTAAATGAGTGCAATAGAACTTTATTTATTGAGGCAAATACTAGTAGAACAATGAAAGTTAAAACAATTCATAAATTATATTCACCATTATTTTTTTATACACAAACTCTAATTAGTAAAAATGATAATAAAGGTATTATTGGGAATGATGTCTATGTAAAGAATAACTCAACAATGATTTCTTTTTATACATATAATATTAAATATGTTGTTAGTGATAGAGAAGTATTTTCTGGAATGATACATTATCTACTTCAAGGATTAAAAAATAAAAATAATGAAGTTGTTATTCGTTTATTACAAAATATTTCAGATGGAATTGAGTGTGTTGGAGTAAGAGAGAGATTGTGTTATGAAACTCTAATAGAAGTTTTTCAAACTATCTTAAATAGGATGATTGATATTGTTCAAAAGAGTAATAGAGCAGAAGACCTTAAATCAATTTTATGTGTTTTAGGATCATTAAAATTCTATCACCCGAAGTTAGTTACAATTAATGATAAGAGGATTGGAGAATTAGTTGAAACATATTATATTTTGATTATAAAGTTAATGACTAAATGCACTAACGAACCAATTCAACAAGATCAATATTTCAATGTTATTGGGACATATATTGAAGATTTTAGTTCTATACAAAGAAGAGAGATGGCACAAATTTTAATTCAATTTATCATTGCAATGAATGACCATGAAGGGCTTATTCATAAAATGATAGAAGAAAGTATTAAAATAAAAAAGGTTTTTGAAAGCAAATGGAATTCCTTATTAAATGTTTTAAGTATTGTTTGTACTACACTTTATGTTATTGAAGTGGATCCAAATAAAAAATTAGGTGAATTTATTGAGAAAGTAGTTCAGTGCATTACATTGATCATAATTAAATTAAAATCCTTATTAACACGAGGGTTAATGATCAAATATCTTCATTTATTAATTACACTTGTTACACTAACTCCAGAAGTAGCAACCAAACACTTTACTGAAATAACAAAATTGTTTAATGGAATAGTGTCATGTAATTGTACAAGGGACGAAATTGATAATATGTATAAATATTATTTATATTATTTTTACAAAGCAGGAAATATGAGTATTAATGAAGATGAAAAAGAATTAATCAAAAAAGTCGATATGGAACAAGTTAGAGTTTTTGGAAGTAAGGATAGGTTAATTACAATTATCGACCAAAAAGATGGAAGTGCACAGTGTGTTGTTAGAAATTGGACTGGGACTCATTCAATTAAAATTCGAGGAACAGTTTTAGAAAAGAAAGAAGTTGAAGGAACTTGGGAAAGAAAAGAATTACTTATTAAAGGGACTGAAAATGGAGAGGTACCACAAACCATCAAAGAATATCTTGAAAAGAAGCATATTAAAGTTATAAAAAAAGACCAAATGGTTATCAGTATTCAGAAAATAGAAGAACATAAGAGTGAACCAGAGAAGAGATGGAACAATTCAACTATATCAACAAATATTTATAATATGATAGGACAGAAAGAAGAAAAGTGTATTATGTTTGAGAAAGAAGAATTAAACAAGTTTTATAAAGAAGCACCTACAATAATTAAATTAAATATCAAATGTAAGATAGTCAATGAGAAGTTCAATGAAATAATGAAAGGAATGAAAGAAGGAGAAGAGAAAGAAGTTTTTGATGAGATGTTAGGGACTAAAATAATTTTTCGAGAGAATAGTTTTTGTGGTATCAAAAGAGTAGGATTAGCAGAGTTTGAATATTCAAATAAAAAAGGAGATTGTGTAATATACATTAACGCTGAAAAAGAAGGAAAGACTGATGAAACATATTGTATAATTATTAAAGAAGTTGTTGGAGGGATCTATACGGCAATCATAGAAAAAACAGGAAATAATGAATATATCCAAACAGGTTATAAACATCCATATTCAATTATTTCCTCAGTTGAACGAGAATTGACTAATTTAGTTATTGAAAATAATACAGATATATTATTTATAAACACTAAACAATTTAAAGCTGTCTCAGAAGTTGATCTTAATCGTGGAATAAATGCATTGGAAGGATCTATATTATCAAGAGAATATGCAAAGAGTATTAATGAGAAATAAGTAATTCTAATTGGCTCTCTTTATTTTTTATTAAGGTTTTATTCATTTTATATTTAATTAAAAACCATTTACTAATTAAGTCATTTGTAATAGGAGAATAGTTTAATTAGTCCTAAAAATGAAATACATAATACCTTTTTTTTTATTATTATGTTCAAATTTAAATTTTATTTAAAATATGAAGTGAATTAAAATGAATAATAGAACAGTTAATAACTATAAATAACCAATTAGACTCTTAAAAGATAAAGATAACTTTATACACCTCAAAGAGTTTGTCAGAAACAAAAGATTTATATTGTTATTTTTTTTAATGATTTATAAACACATTAAATGATGTTCTAAATTAAATTGGATTATATTTTTTTAATATTTATATTGGTATTAAAATTTTATGTTTTCAATTATCATGTTAAACAACTTAAGAGTTTAAATTTTATTCCATAAATAATTTTTATGTTCTCTCAATGTAGATAAAACCTCGATGATATTATTCCAGAAATACTAATTTCTAATTGGTGATAATTAATTTAATAATTATATTTTGATAAAATTTATTTTAAATGAAAGTAAATAATCCTTATAAAAATAATCGATTTATTACTCCTATAATTTACAACAAAACAATCATATGTTGAGAGTTGCCCTTACTAAAAAATTAAATGAGAAAAATTATTTGTTTTGTTACATAAATAGTATAAACTATGTAAATTCATATATTTTTGTAACAATCAATAAACTCAAGTTTAAAAATATCCTTCTCTAGAAAATTTCTTATCAAAAAAGTATTTACTATAAATGATATCTTTTTCATTAATTGGGTTATATCTATCATTAAGAAAAACAATCAAATCAAAGAAATGACTATCTTTTTTAGAGTTTGAGTAAGTTGACACTTAACAAATAACTTTAATAACTTCAATATATGTATTGTGTAATATCATTAAATGACTCAAAAAAAAAGATAGAGAATGAAAAGAATTGATTTTTTTAGATTTTTATTTATATCTTTTAAAAAGAATGATATTTAAAAAGATTAGATTCTCTAAAGAATTACTTGTTATTGTATTAATAAAAATAGGCAAATCAATAAGAATAAATGATATAAAAAGAAAAATATCTTCAACTTTTTAAAAAAAAAGTAAGTTAAAAGTATTTTTGAAACAAAAAAAGTCACAGGAGAAAATGAAACGAATAACTTTAAGAAAATAAATAATATCAAATCTAACAACCAAACCAAAACTCACCACATCGACAAGTAGTAAAAAGGTCTTTTTCCGTAACCCTGGATCTAGTTGATTGATTTTGGAATGATTAATGAAAATACACCAAAAAGTTGTAACACAAATTTTTTAAACTCTTCAACTTCTCAACAACAAGAAACACCAGTTAAATTTATAAAATTAACAGAAGAACAACTTAATTATATCCATTCATTTAAACTTGGTAATGTTAAGTTATTAGATAAAGTTACATTTGTTATTGGAGTTTGTTTATTAACAATTGGGGAATATATAATATTAGTAAGACCAGATTTAATGCATATATTTTATATGTGTCTTGTAATTCCATTGGTAACAGGAAGATATTTAGTATATCGAATGAATAAATGGCATTATTTCTTATTAGATTTTTGCTATTTTACAAATTGTGTTTTAATTATAAGTTGTGTACGAGCATTCTTTTTATATCAAGATATTAGCTGGATTTTTCCAACATTATTTGTTGTAATTTTTGGTCCATTACTCACAGCTATTCCAATGTGGAATAATGCTTTAGTTTTTCATGACCTAACTAAATTAACATCAATAACAATTCATTTATTACCAGGAATGGTTGCGTATTGTATTCGATGGTATAGTGATTTAGATATTCCAAAAGAATTAAACTTTTATAATGGGTTTTTATTTCCATTATTATTTTATTCTACATGGCAAAGTTTTTATTTAATTTATACAGAAATCTTTAAAAGAGATTTAATTTATGATGAAGGATATATGACTTCTGTTCGTTGGTTAGTAGAAGAAAAACCTCACAAAGCTGTTTTATTTATGAGAAAGTTTTTCCCTGAAAAAGTGTCATCACTAACTGTTATGGTTATTACTCAGTTTGGAATGTATTTTGCTACGACATTACCCCAGTTTTATCTTTATAATAATAAAAAAGCTCAGACTTGTTGGATGCTCTTTTGTTTTGTTTATGCCATATGGAATGGTGCCAATTATTATTTTGAAGTTTTTGTAAATCGATATGTTGAATATTTACATAAATTTAAATCATCTCAAAAACAACCAAAAAGTAAGGATAATTGACTTTTTTGTTTTTTTTTTTTTTAACGAATATTATTTGTTTCAAAAGCAGTTACATAAAAGAAGGATTAGATGATTTTTGTTATTTGATGATTTATGATTTCTTAAAAACTTATCTGGAAAGTAAAATATATTTTGGATATATTAGAATGTCAATCATGGATGATTCATCAAATATACATGAGTATATTATTCTTATTGAAAATGGTAGAGGAGATGAAGTAATTAAAAAGTTAGAATCACAAAATAATATTTGGGTTGGAAGATCTTCTCGTGGTCTTAGATTATTGTTTAGTTCTTGTAAAAATAAGTTTGTTACTTAGAAAGAAAATATTTAATAAAAAAAAATAAAAAAAAGAAACAGTTTCATTCACATTGTAGTTGTTTACAGTTAGTTAAATATATTATTGAAAAATTTCCACATAGACTAAACTATCAAGATATTTATGGAAAGTCATGTATTTATGTAGCAATACAAAATCAACAATGGAATATTATTGAATATCTTATTAATAAATCTGTTAATTATCGTTTAGCAGATAAAAAAGGTAATACTGCTTTACATTATCTTTGTGAAATTGGAATAAATAAAAAAAACAAAGAGGTTTATGAAAAATTTATTAATCAAATGTTAAAAGATAAAGATGTTATTAACGCTCAAAATGAATTAGGAGAAACTGCATTACATATAGGTTGTTTAAATTCAAATGGTTTTGTTGTTAATAGGTTATTAGATAATAATGCTAATGTAACATTAAAAACAATAAAAGGATTAACCCCTTGGGATTATGCACTAATGTCTGATGAAATTTGTGTTGAAAGGAAAAGACTTGACCCATCAACAAATACAAGAATTGCAACTACTAAAGGGTCAAAGAAATCAAAGTCTTCTAAAGGATATAGAAGGTCAAGTAAAATGACTGGATTAAGTTCACAAATTTGCATTGAAGCATTAGATGAATATCAAAGATCTATTTCATTTATCAGTAAAAAACGTAGAAATAGTGTTTCTAGTTGTTCTAGTATTACAAGTTCAATAAAAAGACTAGATGATATTGATGTTAAAACAGAAGAAATTGTTCATAGAAGTTCATCAGCCGAAAGAAAATCAAATGATAAAAAAGAAAGTATTTTTTCTTTTATTATTGATTTTATTGAAAAAAAAATTGAGAGTGATTCAGATAGTGAAAATGATGAAAAAGAAAAGAAAGGAAAGAAAATAGATAAAAAGAAAAAAGTTTCAAATCCGTTTGTTATTTTATTTGTTAATGGTAAAAAAGACTTATTAAATTAGAATTTTATTTGAGTCTAATGAAGAGAGAATTACAAGGTATGGTGTTATTGCTGATGAATTAATGAAACAAATTGTTTATTCAAAGAAATTAGAAAAAAAAGAGTATCATTCAGGAGAAAAATTTAGAGTATTATCACTTGATGGAGGAGGAGTTAAGTGTATTTATCAATGTATATTGTTAAAAAGAATAATTAAAGAAATTCCTGATTTCTTTGATAAAATTGATTTAATAACAGGATTAAGTGCAAGTTCATTAGTTTCTGTTTCAATTTTACTTGGATTAGATATGGAATTTGTTATAAAAGTAATGGAGGCAGTATCTTTAGAAACATTTAAAAATGAATCACATCTTGCTGGAATCGCTGGACATCAATTTACAAATAAGTTTTTAAAAGTAATGGGTGAACGATTATTAAGTAATCTCACTATTAATGACCTTCCAAGAAATTGCTGTATTCAATCATTTCTTATTGATACAGGAAAAGATAACACTAAAAGAACATCAAAGGCAATGTTATATAATAATTTTATGAAAGAGACATATGATAAAGACCTTAAAAATATTTGTTTACAATCAGCAGCAGCTCCAGGATATTTTGATCCAGTAAATAATCATGTAGATGGAAGTTTATTAGTTAATAATCCATTTTATTTAACATATCCTTTAGTAATAGGAGAAAATGGATTAAATATTCCTAAAGAAAATATAGTTGCACTTTCTATTGGATCTGGGTATCCAACAGTTCCTTATTATGACATAGAACAAATGGGAAATGCTGGACTTATTCAATGGTTAATAAAATTATCAGATTTTAATATATTTGCAAGAAAAGAAATGGGAGTAGCAGAATCAAGAATGATGTTTAAAAATAATTATTTTAGATTAGACCCTCATCTTCCTATTGAAGTAGATATTGCTGATGCAAAAAATATAGAAACCATTAAGGCTATGGGAAAAGAACAAAATTTAGATAAAGTTATTGAATGGATTAAAAGTACATGGTAAATGAATATTGATTATTGAATTGTGATACAATTGGTTTTATGTTTTTAGAAAGAATAGAATTCAAAAATTTGGAAATGAACTAAAAAAGGTGAAATTAGTTGTGATAAATAAAAGATGTCAGATCCAACAGAAAAAATCAAAAAAGAAGAAGAAAGTATAGATGATTTTAGTCATAGAGTAATAGATATTAATATAGGGCTTAACAGTAATAGAATTGATCTTCAAATCAAAGCATTAATAGCAATTAATAATGAATTTGAAGAATATGAGAATTCTGGAATGAAAAGATCCTTTATTTCATTATTTAGGAATACAAAACCAGAGAAAAAAGAGTCTAATCAAAGTACTAAAACAAATCATAAAACTGCAACAAAGAACGAGTTATTATCCTTTTTAAAATTACATTCACAGTACATATTAGATCTTATTATTAAATGTCCTCATGAAGAACTACTTAGACATTCAATTCCTGTTATAGAACATATTAATAATAATAAATTATTAAGTCCACATTTTATTAAATCTATGTGTGATAATGCAGAAAGAATTGGAGGAACTATATTATTACGTGCTCAAGATATAGTTATTAGTGTATTTAATTCAATGTCATCTATTGAAAGAAATAATATTATTCATTCTGCATTAGAAAATTCAAAAAAAGGAAATTTACCTGCACTTCATATGTTATGTAAACTAATTCAAATACAAGCACTTCCTTCACAACAAATTGTTACTTCATTTAGTTTAATAGTTAAATATATTCAAGAATTAAATGAAGATATTATTAAAATATGTTCCATTAATTCATACATAATACCTTTAAAAAGAATTATCATTGGTGAATTTAAAGATAAAACAAATGATCCAAGAATGAGTATTGTTTTAACAGTTCTTGCTTCAACTACTCCTTTTGGTGGAGATGCTGATGAAATAAATAAAATGATTGAAGAAGCATTTGTAAAAGAAGTACCAAATCTTGGAGAACCAATTAGGTTGATTGGTAAAAGTGATGACTCTGTATTTAAAATTTGTTTAATGTGTATTATTGATTCTGATGGATTTACTGGTGCAATGAAATGGATTAGAGGGGAGTGGAGCAATAAACGAGCTGAATTTGCATTAAATATTTTAGAAGAAAGAAAAGAATTACCTTCAAACGCATCATCATTTGTTAAAGAAGTGTTTATTCAATATAATGTTTTAGTTACTCGGTCAATTGTTTATGATTTTGAACAAAAAGTAATCACTTTAGTAAGATTTGAAGGAGTTTATGGACTTAATCTATTATGGAATATGCTT
>NW_001853824.1:293885-299208 GCF_000209125.1 Entamoeba dispar SAW760
TGAACACATGACTCTAATAAGTAAAATAGTTCTAGACTCTATAACAGATTTATTACATGATCCCTATGCCCAAGATTCAATGAAACAATCGATTAATTGGATTATGAATAAAAAATATTCAGTTAAAGTATTTGTTAATGGGAATGAAGTTCCTATTTTCAAGAATATTGGAAATTATCTATCTGAAAGGGGGGAAATGGTCATTCAAATTGCTCCTGGAGATTCTGAAATACATTATCAAGAACCAATAAAAAAAGAAACAAGTCTTATAACAAACACAACTCGTACAGTGGTTGTAAAGGAAGAAAAGAATATTGAAAGGTGTTCTGAACAAAATATTAAAGAACTTATTGGATTATTAGAAGATGAAAAAACTCGAAATAATGCTATGAAAGTTATATGTGGGGTTAATAAATATGTTAAATGGGAAGGAGATGCTATTGAATTAGCAACAAAAGAAGGGCCAAAACAATTATTAGGGGTTGCACGATTACAAAATATTGAAGAAGGATTAAAAGAGGAGGAGTATAAAAAGTTATTAATTCTATTTACAGAATTAGTAATTAAACAAAGTGGAATCAAAGAAGTATTAAGTTCTATTCTTATCAATAATGAAATAAAAGTAAATACAAATGTCTTTATTATGAATGAAGAAATTCTTAACCAAATTAGTAAAGAGATTGAAAAAGAATTAGATAAATCAAGTATGACTTTATGTCTTGTTCTTTTATTAAGAAATGGAAGAAATATTCCTTGGGATAAAGATGTCTTTACCGCTCCAGTTTTGAGGGCATTAAAAGATGGTATTAATAAACAAATATTTGATTCTGTTGTTCCTTTATTAAATGAACCACCAAAACTTGTTGAAGAAAGTAATAGAATTATTATTGAGTATGCAGATGAAAATTGTGAAAATAGTCATCCATTTATTCAATCATTAATACAAAATCTTATTAATTTTGGATATGGACTTAACGTTGCTATCAGAGCATTTAAAACAATGAAGAAAAAACAAATATTGTTAATTCCTTACTTCTGTGATATTATAGATAAATTATTTCCAATGCAAGGGAAAAGTGTTTTAAAGGATGATGAAATTAATAACTTAATCATATTATTATGTGAGTGTGTTGAATGTATGGATGATATCACTTGTTCACAATGTTTTAGTCATTTTAACCAGATATTAAAAGAGATGAACGGTTGCAATGAAAGAGCTACTTATAGGAAAGGACGATTTGGTGGATTAGTTAACCAAGGATCAACATGTTATATGAATAGTGTTTTACAACAAATTTTTCATTCTTCACGTTGTACAGCTAATTTATTAAAAAAAGAAGTTAAAGTACCAACTTTAATAGAAACCAATGATAATCAAACACATAAACCAAAAGAAGAACAAGAAAAAAAAGAAATAACACTTGACGTTAATAATCAAATAAATGAAATTGAAAAAGATATTAATAAAGAGGAACAATTTATTACATATAATCAAAATGAATTCAAAGACTATCAAATGACGTTTGGACTTCAAAAATTATTTGTTGATATGTTAAAAGGAATTAATAGTGCAACCCAAACAAAAGAATTTTGTAAAGAAGCACATGGAAGTTGCTACGAAGATATTAAAACATATGAACAGATGGATGCTCAAGAATTTTTTACAACAGCAATGTCATCAATGGAAAGTTGTAAACATTATGAAAATATTATTTCAGCATCAAAAGTGTTTACAGGAGAAATGGAAATATTAATTGGAAGTCAATGTGGTCATGAAGTTAAACGAACTGAACAATTTTATTGTAGTGCTCTTGAAGTAGAACATTACCAAACAATTGAACAGTCATTACAAGCATTATGTGAAGGGTGTATTCTTTGTGATTATAGATGTGAGCAATGTGGAAAACAAAACGACGCCCAAAGAAGTGAAAGGTATAAAGAACTACCAGAGACATTAGTGTTTCATTTAAAACGATTTGTGTATAATGACCAATATGAAATTGTAAAATATAATGGAAAATTTGAATATCCAAATGAACTTGATATGAAAAAATATTGTTGTAATGATTACAAAGGAGAAACTAAGTATAAATTAGTTGGAATTGTTATTCATAGTGGAGGTGCACATGGAGGCCATTATTTTAGTAATAGATTAATCAATGGTAAATGGATATGTTTTAATGATAGATCAGTTAATACCGCTGAAAGAGAAACATGGTTTGGAGGGAAATCATCTAGTGCTTACATTTTATTTTACGAACGAGCAAGTATGATAGAACAAACTCAAAAAGAAATGCAAGAGATTGTTATAGACCAATCACTAAAACAGTATGTAGAAATAAAAAATAATATAGCATATATATCTCAAAGAGCAACAAACCCATTTTTAGTTGACTTAATATGTTCATTTATTAAGAAATATAAACATTTTGGAAATACATTTGATTTCATTAGCTCTGTTACCGCTGTAGTATCTCCAAGTTCATTAAATAAAATATTCACTACAATAGACTTAATACTAGATGTTTCCCTTGCACAAGAATTTCTTGAAAAAATTACTCCAGTGTTGAAGACGGTTATTGTAGGAGCATCATCGGTCATTATCAAATCAATCAAATTAACATGTTGTGAATCATTTAATGAAGAAGTTATAAAATTAGTGAAGAAAGGAGAAAATGGAGCAATAAAGATATTAAAAAAATTGTGTGAGTTGAATCAGTTTCAAATTAAAGATATCATTGACATTACAAAAGAATTTATTAAAAATTATAATTATAATAGGAGTGAAGGTTATTATGCTTTCTGTATTCTTTTAAAGGGAATAGATTTAAATCTGTTTACTTTTGAAGAAGATTTCATTATGAAGTTAATTGGAAGTAAAGCACCAGACAATTCAATTGACTCTCTTATGAAGGGATGTCCCTTTGATTTAGTTAATAAAATTGTGGTGACGTTTTGTGCTAATGCATTAAAACGAGGTTCTATAAATAATGAAGAAATGATATTTATTAAAAGAATGACAGTTAATAAAATAATTGCAGAAACTATTGCATTAGAATCAAAACAACAAATATTATTATGTAATTCAATAGACAATGTCATCAAAACTATTACTGTTGCATTAAAACTTACCTCATGTTCTCCAATGATTTATAATCAATTGAAACAACTAATCATTGAAATCAATAATAATATTATTGATTTCTCAATTAAAATTGTTATCTAAATTAATCATTTGTTATATTTTTTATTTAAAAAAGAAATAAATACTAAATATTATTTTCTTACCACTTATTGTTATGTAAACGAGTTGCATCAAATCTTTCAGGTCTTGTTATTTGTTGAGTTTTAGGTACTCCTATTGATATTATAGAAAGAACTTCAACTTGTTCTGGTAATTGAAGAAGTTTTTTTATAGATTCCATTCTATCCTTCTCTGGATATACTCCTAGCCATACAGCCCCATAACCAAGCATATGAGTAGCAAGTAATATGTTTTCGGTAGCAGCAGAAGCATCACAAACCCAGTATTCAGGTGTATAAGCTTTCTTTAAATTAGCACAAACAGCAATAGCGTGGCTACATGATTTTAACATTGAAGAATAGGGATGAACTTTTGTGATATTTTCTAATACTGATTTTTCTCTAATAATAATAAACTCAGTTTCTTGTTTATTTACTGCAGTTGGAGCATAAAAACCAGCACGAATAATTTTATTAATGTCTTCCTCAGAAATTTTTTCTCCAGTGTATGAACGGACACTTCTTCGATCATAAAATAAGTCCATATTCATTCTTTACTTATTAATTTCATTTTTATAGTTTTTCTCATTAAAATACTTTAAGCCACGTGTTATTGACTTTTTCATTTAATAAATAGTTCAAAATATTTTTAAGACGACCAAAAACATTATTCTTTTTCTCTGTTAAATTATAAAACATTAAAAAGTTCTTTTGTTTTCTAATTTTAGTTTGAGGTTTATACCCATTCAATTCCAACTATCCTTGTTACCTCAAAAAATGATGGATACGGAATATATGTCAGTTTTGACTCTTTTAGCATTGAGTAGAATTGAGATAATTGTGTTTGAACATAAGACCCTTTTCTTCCTCTGACTGCTTGAATAGAAAATGCAGGAGTTTTAAAAAGGAAAGACCCTGATTCAAAAAGTGTTAAACAAGATATTTCTTGAGTAGACTTCCACATTTTATTTGTTGGTTTTCCGTGACGTTCAATTGAAAAAATAAAATGACTTTGATCAACTAAACTTGACTCTACATTAACTTTTGGAATTTTATAATGAATTCCAAAAATGTCTTTATCCTCTGTAAATACTAACAAACTGACATTACCTTTTGATATAATTCTTTTGTTAAAGATATTTGAATTCCATTCATCATATTCTGAATCATAAATCACCATAGCCTTATTTCCATGGACCCATCCTTTTAATTTTAATAAGACTTTATCATCTTCTAGTTCAGATAATGTATGGAGAGCAGATAATAATGGAGATTTCATTTCATTCCTCTTTTTTGTGTTTATTCCTGAACCAGCAAATACAGGTAAATGATCTATTACAGAAACACGAATAGATAGAGTAGATAAAACAATACTAATGGGTGTAATTATTTGTTTAAGTTGTTTTCCTGTAATGATATCATCATCTTTAATTGTACTTAATGCGTTATCAATAACCTCCATTAATCAAATAAAATTAAGATGATGATTAACAAAGAAGATAAGATTAAGATTGCAATCTAGTTGTTGTAATAATGATATATGAAAAGTAATAGAATTTAAAAACCGTAAAAATAATGCAAAAGAAATAAATGAAATTATTGATGACAAGATACAAAACAATCTAAGTTAATTGGGGTTGATTCTTCAGATGTATAATTACAAAATAGTTCAGGTGTATTACCTCCACTCAATTTTTCTTGTTCTTCTGTACTTTTATTTTCAGATAGTGATTGTAAAATTATTTTGTCATCTTTTATTGACTGTTTTCTTGATGGTTTAGTGATTTGAGATGGATATTCAGAAATAAAGATAATTTGGTCTTGATCAATATTCTGTGTAATCCAACAATTTGCACCAATTTTAACATTACTACTAATAGTAATATTTCCAAGAACTTTAGCCCCTGCTCCAATAACTACAAAATCTCCTATGGTTGGATGACGTTTATTTCCTTTTATAACAATACCATTATCTTCTTTAAAACTCATTGCACCTAATGTTACTGATTGATACACTCTACACCAATTACCAATAACTGCTGTTTCACCAATAACAACACCAACACATGGTCATGAAAAT
>NW_001853824.1:299308-323502 GCF_000209125.1 Entamoeba dispar SAW760
GGTTATTACTATGCATATTACATAAATTCTCTTTCAAATCTTCTGGTTCTATTTTTATTCTTCCCTTTTCTACAAAAATAACTCTTTTCCCTTTTTTTTTTAAAGCTATTTTTCGGGATTTTGTTCAATAGATTTGTTTGTTATAAAAAAAGAAATTCTAGGTGTCGTAGGAAGATGAGGTGTTCAAAAAAATATTCAATTTTATTCATTATTTCTAAAAATATATTATGGGACTTTGTTCCCAAAACAGGAGATAAGTTTCATTCTACACTAAATAAATATAAAACATAAAGCTTCATCACTTCCAGAAATCGATTGGTTTCATAAAGAATTAATGCTTTGAGAATAATGATTCCTAAATTAATACTCTTTGTGATATTTAAAACAAAAATGTTTCACAGAATAACAAATATTTAAAAAAATATGAAACATTTTATTTTTTTTTTTTGTGTGTTAATCCTCTTCTAAAATGTTTTTTATTTTTTGTTTTCATTCTTCAATACTTTTAAAATCATTTTATTTAATAATATTACTTTTAGAACTTTTATTTCCATATCCAAAGACAATAATGAGCCAAACGCCACGAACCATTCCTGTCAATGATTTTATTCTTTGTAACCTTCATGTCAATGCACATAAATTTCAAATAACTTCCTCAATTGCTTCTTGTTGTGATGTTTGTGGTTCAAGTATTACTCCATTCAGTAGAGTAGTAAAATGTGAAACTTGTAGTTTATTAATTCATGAAGACTGTACTGGATATTGTTATTTACCATGTTTTTTACAACAAAATCAATCTCAATCTAGTTCATTAGAAGAAATACAAAATCATTGTACAAATGGACAACATATTCTTGAAAAGACAGTGAGAGTATCTCCAACATTTTGCACTGTATGTAGAAGTTCTATTGTTTCATCTGCCTTAAGTGTATTAAAATGTAGAATATGTGGATGTTATGTACATTCTAAATGTATTCAAGGATTAACCCATCTATGTAGACCAGTTGCATTACCGTCCAACAAAGAATATCATTGGTTTGTTCCAGGAAATTGTAATTCAAATGGATTAACAACTCACTCATGTTATGTTTGTAAAAAGTCAGTAGGAAGTAACTTAGCTTTAACTGATTTTAGGTGTTGTTATTGTGGAATGTTTGTTCATCCTCAATGCATTCAACAGGCCCCTGCTTTTTGTTATCATGGGGTATTAGGCAAATATATTCTTTCTCCTTCTGTTACAGAAATGGATAATGAATTTCATTTCAAAGCGATTAAACGATTTGATAAAGAGCCAATGATCTTCTTTGTTAATAGAAAAAGTGGTAATTTACTTGGTGAACAAATTCTGAAAGAGACTCAATGTATGTTTTCAGTTCCTCAAGTTTGTGATGTGTTTCAAGGATTTGGATCAACTTTTGAATATATTAAGCCATATGGTGATGACTTCATTGCTGTAGTTTGTGGTGGTGATGGTACAGTTGGATGGGTCATGAATGAACTAAGAAAAGCTGAGTTAAAACCAAAGATTTTCGTTATTCCTTTAGGTACTGGTAATGATCTTTCACATTGCACTGGATGGGGAGGTGGATATAATGGAGAAAATATTGAGGATCTACTTAGGAATATATCCCAGGCATTAGTTCAAAAATTAGATCGATGGCAAGTATCTATTCATTCAGAAATTGCTGGAGAAACAAGAAAATTAATATTTAATAATTATTTCTCTATTGGATTAGATGCTGGCATTGCCTTAAACTTCCATTTAAGAAGAGAAGCTAATCCTGATGCTTTCAATTCTAGAGTAATAAATAAAATTCAATACGTATTTAGCTCACCACAAGCACTAACAGAGGATTCTGGAAATATTGATAAAGTTATTGCATTAACCGTAGATGGAAAAAGAATAAAACTAGAACCAATGCAAGGATTAGTCTTTTTAAATTTAGTAACTTACGGAGGAGGAGTTAGATTTTGGGATAGAGTTACTCCAAATGAATCTATTGGAGGATTAAAAGATAGCAATTTTGGGGATGGATTAGTTGAAGTAGTTGGATTTAAGTCTGTGATTGAAATTCCATTAATTATGTCTGGAATGCAAAAACCTGTTAAAATTGCACAGGGTAAGGTTATTGAATTAGAACTTACAGAAAAGAAACCAGCACAAACAGATGGTGAACCTTTTGTGTTAAACCCATGTAAGATAGTTATATCTTTATATGATAAGGTAAAAATCATGGTAAAGAATAGCTTTTATTAACTCTACATACAATTTTTTGGTTATTAATTAAAAGTATTTTTGGAAATATAACACAAAAAGAAAGTGTATCAAATTAATTAGCTTGTTTAAGAAGTACATCTCTTTCCTCACTTGTCTTAACACAGTACAAAACTACTGAGATACCAGCAGCAAGGAAACTTGATACAGCTGAGACAATAATTGGAAGAAGATAATCATCCCAAGCTAATTGAAGAAGAGCACTAATACCGGATGAAAGGAATTGAGCAAAAACTACAGCGCAATTAGCTAAACCAATGAAAGCACCAAACCTATCTTCTGGAACAACCTTTTTGAGCATAGAATAAGGAAGAGAATTAGTTTGTACAAATGCCATAGCAGGGAAGATTGCTGATAAAAATCCAAGTGTTAATGAGGAAATAAATTGAGGTTTTGAGTTATCATCTTGGTAATTAGATGGGAAGGTGTAATAGAGAGCACATAACATGCTATAAGAAATACCAGCAAGGACTTGGAAAAGAAGGAATGTAGTAACTTCTCCGATAGTGCTTGAAATAACAGGGAATATAAATACTGACAAACATTGGAATATAGCAAAAACACACAAAATAATAAGACCCATTCTAAGACCATCATCATTTGGACCATTTGGATAAACAGATTTAGACATATAATTAGTAAAGTTTGTATTAAATGGTTGGAAAGCAAACCAACCAAACATAAGTGCTAATAAAATAAAAACAATATCTAATCTAATCATTTTAATAGCATGGAATAAATCAATAAATGGTGCAAAAATATTAAGTTTCTTTCCTTCTTCAGGAATATATCGTTCTTCTTTAGAGAAAAGAACTGTTGGAATTGTGGAAATAAGTACAACAACAGCACATAATGCAAACATAATAAGGAATGTGCTTGATGATCCAACTGTTCCAGCAGAAATACCATAACAAGCAATTGAAGCAAATCCAGAACATGCATTAATCATAAGATTAGCATCTTGTTGATTTTCTGCATCAAAAATATCACTGACAATAGCACGAGATGGTGCTTGCATAATATTTACACCAAAGAAAGCTACAAATAATCCAAATAATGCTAAGAATGTACCAACTAAATGATCACTAAATGTTGTTTCTTCTGAACCATCATTCATACCTTGATCTATAAAGGTTGATGCAGCAATAACACATAATCCAAGTACATCAATAATTGCACCAACAACTAAGAAAATTCTTCTTCTTCCGAATTTAAATGTACATTTATCTCCAATAGCACCAAAAATAGGTTGAACGAAAAATCCAATCATTGGACCAATAACCATAAATATAATATTCACTCCTGTACCACTCATTTGAAATTGAGTTCCAAATAATGGTCCACTCAATCCAAAAATTGCAGAATAGGAGAATTGAATTCCCATTTGACAACAACTGGCAGCAAATAATTTAAGATAAAGAACTACACTTCTTGGTGCCATATTTTTATAAATTTTTTAGATGAAACTCTTTTTAATAGTGATTTTTTTTCCTAATATATCTTTCAAAAAAAATTCATATTGTTTTTTGATAGTTTTATTATAGTTCTTTTTTTTTGATAATTGCTACTTAGTTTTAACCTTGACACTTTCTTTCACTATTAACTGCTTTTTCTTTGTTTTCTGCTTCCAATTTTACTACTAAATCTTGTAATTTCTTTTTCAGATTTATAGTTTTTTATTGATTCAGATACTAATTTTTTTAATTGAAGAAGATCATTCCACTTGAAAAGACATTTCTGAAAGAAAAGTATTTTGTTGAGATTTCATCTATAACACAAATTAAAAATAACACAACACAAAATAGATTTAAATAAAAAGGCTTTTAATTTTTTCTGAAGTTGATAATTTTCTTTTTCTTTTTGTTTTTTTAGAGTCACAGATAATTTCAGCTATTTTATTCCAAAGAAGTCTAACATCACCAACTTGTTTTGCTGAACATTCGTAAAGAAAATGAGATTCAGATCTTAATTTAAATGACTCTAATAAATCTTCTGTTACAATTTTCTTTTCAGTTGTTATATCTTCTAGATTTTGATCACTTTTCAAATCAACCTTAGTCATTACAAAAACTACTATTGGATCTGTAACATTATTTTTTACTTCACGTAACCACTTCCGTTCAGCATGAACTAATGAATCTTTATCTATATAAGAAAAGACAATTACAAAACAATCTGTATCTCGATAACTTAATGGTCTAAATTCATCATAACTCTCACTACAATCTACTTCCCACACCTTTAGTAAAATAGGTAATTTATTTATCTCAAATTCAAAAGAATAATTTATTTCTCCATTCCCAAATTTTTCTTCATAACTTTGAATTTTTTGTGTCATTAATAAAGATGTTTTTCCAACTCCAAGATCACCAATCACAGCGACTTTGAACTCCTTTGCTAAGTTCATTAAAAGATAAATATTTTCAGTTTATTTTACCAATTTTTTCATATTTATATTTTAAGAAACTCAAACGTAATTATTTTTGTTAAGAAAATAATGATTGACTGTCACTGTCATTTACCTTCCAGGTATAAATGTGTTTTAAATCTCCATGAAAATGGTACTTCTGATTCTTTTTATAGACAACTTACTAGTTTTGGAATACATCCTTGGTATTGTGGAGATGAAAATCTTTGTCAAAAACAACTTCAAATACTCGAACAATTAGTGAAACAAAATCAAATAATTGCAATTGGAGAATGTGGATTGGATAATAAATTAACATCTAACTCAGTTAGTACTCAAAAGAAATGGTTCTTGAAACAAATTGAATTAAATCAACATTATAATCTACCAGTTTATATACATTGTGTTAATATGGTAAATGAAATTATTATATTAAAAAAGAAATGGATTAACCAACACTGGATTTATCATGGGTTTAATAGTTCATATGAAGTTGCAAAAAAATTAATATCTATGAATTGTTGGTTATCATTTGGAAGAGTTGTATTAAACAATAACAATATTAAAATTAATACTTCTCTCAAACTTGCATTTGAAAATAAAAGATTACTTATAGAAACTGACAATGATGAAACTCATTTTACAGATTTACAGTGTGTTTATAGTGTAATTGCAAGTAGATTAAATTGTTCAATTGATGTTCTTATTAATGAAGTACATGAATCTTTACACCAGCTCCAAATCCTTTGACTTTTTAATGACTCATTTGATTTTATTTTAAATAAACTATAATTTAATTAATTCTTATAATTTCATTTTAGGAAGATAGAAAAAGAAGTGTAATAAAATTAATAAGAAAAAAAATGAAATCTGAAATTAACAAAAGATGAGTGAAGAAGAGAATAAACCTATTGAAGAAACCCCAACAACTGAAAAAAAGGTCAAAAAAGTTAAGAAAGTTAAAAAAACAAAAAAGGCTTTAAAAGAACTTCCTGACTTTACTTCTGTTAAAGTTAAATCAAAACCTAAATCTAAAAACACAGAAAATGAAAAGAATGAAGGGCTTTATACATATGACGAAGTTTGTTTCTTTTTAAAGAAAGAATTAAAAAATAAAAATATTAATTAAATATAGTTATTGGATCGTATCTTTGCACAATGTAATATCTCTCAGAATTCATCGAAACAAGAAATCGAACTACCTCAAATTAAGGTTGTAAGAGAAGGTTCAAAGCGTGTAATTTGGGAAAATTTCTGCGATATTTGTAAAAGATTACATAGAACTCCAGAAGATATCAAAGTGTTTGTATTAGAAGAATTAATGACTATTGGTTCTATTGATGCTAAAGGAGGATTTACTATTAAAGCAAAACTACAACCACATCAATTAGAAAATATCCTTATTAAATATGTCAGCCAATTTGTTCAATGTCCTGAATGCAAATCACTTGACACTGAATTAATTAAAGAAAACAGAATTAATTTCATTAAATGTAATGCCTGTTCCTCTAAATGTTCTGTTGCTGTGAAAAAGGCAAGTGATTAACTAATTCAACGTTTTCTATTCTTTATTAATAAAAGAATTATATTTTATAGTTTCTTTTTTTCTCAAAGAAAAAATTAAAAAAAAGATCTAAGATGAAAAATAAAATTTCAAGATGGTAGAAGTTATCGATCATGTGACTTGTCCAATTGAAAAATACGAAGAAGTTAATGACATTATGAATGACAGTGTCGTTAGTTTATTATTTAACAACAATAAACGAGAAATGAATGAAGATGTTGTTGAAAGTCAAGAATCTATTATTACATTTAAGAAAATATTTGTAAGAGAAATTGTCAAACCAAAAACAGAACCAAAAGATTCAACTATCGTACCTGATGAAAATAATGTACAAGTAAATGAAGAGGATATAGAATTTAGAGAAGCATCTATCCAACAAAGTATTGATAGATTAAATGAGATAGAAGAAAAATATAAAAGTTATGAGGATCAAATAACAAAGGAGGAGGTATTACTTTATCTAAATAATCCAGAAGATTGGAAGTATCACCAACTAGAAAAATTTAGTAATGAATATAGAGATTCTATTCCATTAAAAGTATCTTGTCATACATATAATATTGATCAAAATATATTTGAACCAAATTATCTTGAGCCATGGCTTATTGTTGATTTTGATAGTGATATCGTAGTAGCCTCTGTACAAGAACTTGATATGAGTGCAACAGGTATTGTAGCAGGAAGAGGAATTACAGAAAAAGGAACGATATGGAAGAATAACTTATTTGAAACATTAAAGAAAAAAGGAAATTATCATTTTGTAAAGATGGAACAATTATGTGGCATTGTTATATTTATGTTTGCTAAACCAGAAATTGTTCCTTTAATGAAAAACATAGAAACTTCATGGCATGCTGTTGGTAAAATGGGATTAGCAAATAAAGGAGGAGTTGCTATTCGATTTGATATGAATGAGACACGATTTTGTTTTGTGAATAGTCATTTAGCTGCACATCAACAATTTCTAGATAAACGAAATGGACATTGGAAAATGATTTGGGAAGAATTGAAATTTAAAAAATGTAAAATTGTTGATCATGATTATATTATTTGGATGGGGGATTTAAATTATCGTATTGAGATGGAAGATTCTGTTGTAAGAGATCTTATGTATAAAGGAGAATTAGATACACTTTATGCAAAAGATCAATTAAACACTTCTAAAGCAAAAGGAATTGTTTTTTATGGGTTTAAAGAAGCACCAATTCATTTTATTCCAACTTTTAAAATTATTTGTGGAAAAGATGAATATATTGATGATAGAATACCTGCATGGTGTGATAGAGTGTTATGTAGAACACAAAATGCATATCCATATGAGGTATGTAATTATACTAGTCATAATTTGTTATTAAGTGATCATAAACCAGTTTCATGTTGTTTTACATTATACCCTTCAAAAACTCTTCCAGACAAATTAGAAGAAGTTAATTTTAAGATATGGAAAATGACGGATTATATAGAAAAAAAATTAACACCTCATGTAGAAATTGATAAGATGGAACTTCATTACGAACAAGTTGAATTATCTCAAACTTATCACCAAATAATTAAAATTAAAAATATTGGAGAATATCCTACTAGATTTGAATTCTCTCAACGTCCTGATAGTAAATTGGTTTGTCCAACATATTATGTTATTAACCCTCAAGACGGTTTATTACAACCTGGAGAAGAACAAAACGTTAAAGTTACTTTATTTATCCAACCAGAACAAGCTATGATTGTATGTAAAAAGACTATTATTGATGTCTTTTCTTTATCATTTGCCTATGGTGGCATTCATTTCATTACAAGTAAAATTGATATAGTTGATTCAATCTTTGGTAAAGACCTTAAGACAGTAACTTCAATGAAAGATCCTTATCAATTTGTTGAAGGGTCAATTACTACAGGATTAATAAATCAACAAATCCCAAAAGAACTTTGGAGACTTGGTTCTGATATTATTTCTGAGATTAAAGCTGATACACTTATTCAACATCCAACTGAAGCAACTGTAAGAGAAGTTCTTCATTCAATTAATACTAATAGTAGGTACACTACCAAATCAGCTTCTGCAATGTTACAAGGTCTTTCTTATTTCTTAATGGCTTTACCAGATTCCTTAATTCCATCAAGTAGATTTTATGATGTCACAACATGTAAAACAAAAGTTGATGCTTATGCTGTAATCAACTCATTACCAAATGAAAACTATAGTTTATTCTTCTATATTACTGTTCTTATTCGTCAAATCGTTGAATCAATAAATAATAAGACAATTACATTGCAAACAGTATGTGATTTCTTCTCTAGATTGATTTTGAGACATCCAACAAGTTCAGTAATTATTAAAGAAAATATTGAACGAATTAGCAATTTCCTCATGAATTTTGTGGATATTTAACTCCTCATTTTCTTCTTTCAACTTCTTCCTGTTATGGTTCTTTTTTCGTTGGAAATTTCCACCAAAAAATTTTTTTATCTAAAAAAACTAAAAAAGATTTATAATAACATAACATTTAAAGAAATGAAACATCAATTCTTTAATGGTGGAAAAGGTTGGTGTGAGATATGTGGAAATAAACTATTCTCAAAGGGAATGTATTGTGCTCAATGTGGAATGACAATCCATCAATTTTGTATTGATTTATGTAATGAACCATGTCTTGAAAATAAAATTTATCCAATAGTAGAAGATTATGACCAAAATGCAAAAAAGATTAATGCACATTTATTGTCTTATAATAGATATAACTGGGTAAGTTATTGTGTTGTTTGTAGAAAAATAATCCCACCTCAATTTAAATGTTGTTTATGTTCCATTTGTGGTATTAAATTACACGAAGAGTGTATTAGTTTAATTAGGTGTGGATGTAAACCATTACATGCAGTAGATCATTGGCTAGTTAAAGGTAATTGTAATGGTATGTGTTGTGTTTGTAACAAAAATGTAGGTAGTTTATTTGTATTAAAAGATTTTAAATGTGTTTGTTGTCAAAAAGTTGTTCATTCAACTTGTTTGAATAAAATGTTACCATGCATTCCAACACTAACACTATATAATGTATTATCTGAACCACTTCGATATCCTATTATCATTGTATCTTCTACAAAAGTTTATAATCAGTTTAATATTAATTTATTAAATGAGAGTAGACAATTACTTTCACCAGAACAAGTATTTGACTTACAATATGATTTAGAAAATTTATGTTTATACATAAAACATTATCAGCAATGTGTTCTTGTTATTTCATTGGATAATAGTGAATTGAATGAATTATTAAATCTTTTTAGTATGGAAAAAATAGAAAGAAAAATGATAATAACTCCTTGTGGATTAGATAACGACTTAAGTCTTTATTGTGATTGGAATCGAGATTTAGTTTCTTTCACATATAAGTTTTTATCTAAAATACCTAATTCTTTTTCTATTGATTATGATATTTGGGGGACAGACCAACTTTCTTTTATGAAATTTCTTTGTATTGGACTTGATGGACTACCACCATTAACATTTTCTAGTGTTGTATACAATTCAGTTAAACTATTAACTTATCCATTTTCAACATCAACACTAACACAACCACTAAGTAATATACTTGATATTCAAGTAGATAATGTTATTGTTCAATTACCAAAAATATCAATATTAATGATTTTAAATTTATCAACATTTTGTGGTATCCCCCTCTGGAATGTAACAGATGATGATTATATTTTTGGATTCCAAGATTCTGAAGTGAATGATGGAATCTTTGAGGTAATTGGATTTACAGATATATCTCATTTTACTCATTCATTAAAATTATTACAAGTACCAATTAAAATAACACAAGGAAGTTCTATCAACTTTAAAATAAAGAGTCCTCTTCCAGTGTATTTTGACTCAAAACGAGTTATAGCTCAAACACCTTTTACAATACAAAAATTAACATCACAAAGACTTGGAATTAGGAATAATAACTATTGAATTTCTGTTAATAACCTTCTGTTAACTTTTTCTAACAAACAAAATTATCAAGAATAAGACTATAATTTAACTATAACTCCTTAAACATAGACGTAATTCTATCATGTTCAAGATAAATTCCATATATTTTTGAAAAAGAAGTAATGCTTTTATTTAAAATAAACATAAACTCAAATAAACTCAAACTAAAATGTATTTTAATCAAAAAAAAGAGTGTAAAAACAATTATTTATAAACAAGAAAATTGAACAAAAATTGACTATTAAAAATACTAAATAAATATCTCTCAATAATTATAGAGAGAAGTCCTTTAATTCTATTCTTTTTAAGTTATAAGATTAAAAAAATTAAAAAAGATGAATTTAAAATATATTTATTGAGTTGCTTGAGCCTCCCACATTGCCTTTAAACTTTTTACTGATTGTGGTGATCTATTATTTTCTTGATTAGTAGAAATAATTGGGGTAGATACAATTTTTGTTTGTTGAGAATAATCATTATCATCACTATCACTCTTTTTTCCTTTCTTTTTATCTTGTTTTTCTTTCTTTTCAGATTTAGACATTCGTGGACTTCTTGGACTTAATTCACTTCCAATAGAATCTGACTCTTCTTGTGTACTAATAATATCTTTATTTTCAATACACATTTTCTTGAAACAACTATCACATGTTCGTTCATAACTATTTCCATTCTTTACTTTATTTCTACTACAATCAGAACAAATACAACTTCCACAAAATCTACAATGATGTTTTCTTCTTACAACACCAAATTCCTTTTTACAAGACATACATTCTTTGACTTGATCATCTGGAACAAATACTGGTCTCATCACTAACTTATGTTCTGTTTTCCTATCTCTAGGTGTTTTTAATAGAACAGAATTAGATTTACATTTATCAATAGCATCTTTTAAATCTTTTACCCAATCACTTTTCTCTTGTTCATTAGCAGCAATAATGCTAAACGATTTTTCAGGGGAGAATATATCAAACCTTAATGAATCATTATCTCTAAGATCAGCTTCAACAAGCTTAACAATAACATTAACCTCTCTTTTTTTTGGTAGAGTATAAAACAAGATATCAGTACAAAGAACAAAATATCTTGGTTTTGGGGCTTTACGACATTGTTTATTTAAAATACCATCTCTAATTAATTTTCTTCCAACAGTAAGATCCCCTCCTGGGAAATCGATAGTATTTGATATTTCAACTAATTTTCTTAATTTCTCACCCTGTACAATGAATTGGTTAACCAGCACTGTAACTTTTTGAATTTCTGATGAAACTTTAATTAGCCTTGAATAATCTGGAAACTTTTCAGGAGTATGTTTAATTAAATCAGTAAATAATAAAACATATCGAGGTAATCGTTGAACTGGCATAATAAGATAACTTCTTAAATCAAGTTGATTTGTTGTTTTAATGTTAATTCTTAATTCTTCAAGTCTTTTAGCACATCTTGGATCATGGTCAAGTCTTTTTAAAACCTGAAGACAATTATCTTGATTTGTTGCATATTGTGTGTATGACTTAAGGAATGGAACAAATTTAATAAAAGCACCTCCAGTATTAGTATACAATGTTCCTCGTTTTTTAAATTCTTTTAATTTTTCCATCAACATTGAATTAACTGCAATAATTTCTTGAAAGTGTAAAAACATTGTCATAACATCACTTCCATCTATGACTGGTGGGTTATCAGCTAGTAATGGTTGTTGATATGAAGTAATACATTGTTCTAATGAATTAACATAAGACTCTTCTGTAGCATAAATTTCATCCACAATATGTTTTCTATGAGCACTTTCTTTAGGATCGGCTATAGTACTGCATCTCATTTTGACTTGTTCTTTAACAATTTCTTGTTTTTAGTTTTCATTTAATTTAACTTTTTTGTTGTTATTAAAGATTTGTATTTTACTCTTCCTATTAAAATATTACTTTTGTATATTCAAACAGTTGTTTGATATTTACTTTTGAATATTAAAAAGTAAAAACATAAATATTAACTAGAAAATAATATGTTTTTACTTCTTTCTTTTAAACTTACTTTTTAAAACAATTTCTTAAAAAAACAAAAAAGATTTTATAAAACCTTTTTTAAAACAAATAAGAAAAATATTTAAGTAATTTTGAATAATTTACATAACAAAAGGATATGGTATGAAAGCGTCTTTGTTAGCTTCTTGCTTCCAAAGATCAATTCTATGGTTAAGCATTGAACGAGTAACTCCCATAAGATTTTTTAATTTTAAATTCGATTGTGTTAATTTTACAATTCTTCTCTGTGGTAAACATGTGTTTTTTAATTTCTTTTCTTTCATTTCGTTTTCTTTTTCTTTAGCAAAATTAATTAATTTTTGATAGTCAGATTTGATTAAATCTTGACTGCCACTCACTACATCTGATGATGATTGAGATACTTTCGCTACACATCTTTTTACATCAATACACTTTCTTTCATTTTCAAAGGTGAGTAGCTGTTGCATTGGTAATGAGTGACAATAATATATTTAGTTTTCTTCTTATTTATTTCATTCTATAAAAATCAATGCTTAAAATCAACTACTTCTTTTGACTTTTCTTCTAGAATTAATTCTCTTATATTCCCCTAATTTTTACTTCAATTCTCTTTATATTTTTTTTTTTTTTTTAATTCGTATTTTTTGATTATTATCTTTTCTTTTCTTTTTACGACTATTTTTTATTTTTTTTTTAATTATTTTCTTTTTTTTAATTTTAGATTTTGACTTGTAAACGAAAATACTTTACTTTATTATTTTATGATTGATTGGCAAATCTCTAAATATTTTTATTTGTAGTTTTTTATTCTTGAAAAATTCTTGGTTTGTCTCATTCTGAAGTTTTCATTTATTTTCTTTATTCTTCTATAAAGTGACCTATTTTTGGATTTATTGAAATTGACACTCTTTTTATAAAGATTCGGAACAATTGTACAAAAACTTTTAAAACTCTTCTTATAATTTTATTTAAAGAGATGAATAGAAGAAGGGATTATAATGGCATAACCTATTTTTTTAAACTAGTTGATTGTTTTTATTAAGAATGGTTGTTGGTTGAATTTCATTTTATTCTCATAATTGGAAAGAAATTAAAGTCATGAGCACAAAATGAATTGAGGTATGTAGTTAGTTGATTAAATGAATTATAATTGTTTTGTTAATACGGTTGTTTTATTTTGTTAAGTTGTTTTATTGGTTTATTGTATTAAAGAACAGTGAATATTCAAAGACATAAAACAGATGATAAAAACTATTTATGACTAATTCATTGGTCATTAGAATTACATATTGGAATTCATCTTGTTGGTAATGTTTATTCAATTAAAATACATTTTTACTAATATTATTATGTTCAATCTATATTTCTCATTTAAAGATAATCCATGATGAAACATTTATTAATAAAAATCATTGTATAATCTAATTTAGTTTGTATAATAACAAATCATTAATTCACTATAAAGAGAATAATAATCTTTATGTTAATTTAATAAGATAGTTCTGAATCATAAAATAAATACTCAAATTAGATAAAGAAAAATGAGACATTGAAAAGAAATTGAATAAATTTTGAACAAAATCAATATTCGATTAACTAACTTTAATTATTTCAACTCATTAATACATAACAAATATCATAAATTTAATCTTTATAAATAAAATACTAACATATCAGAAATATAAACAATGTCTATAATTTGATAATTTGTGTTATTACTCTTTAACTTATTCTTTTGTATGTCATTTTTAAAATTCTTCTTTATTATATTCCTATTTTAATTTAGAAAAACAATACTTGTTCCTTGTAATTTAAATAATTATAACCTTTTTCACTCAATGAAAATTAAACGTTAAAATGAAAGTATATTTACAAACTTTATTCCCTATTTTCTTCCTTCCACTTTGTCATAGTAAATGAAATTGTAGATTAAATCGATGGATGTTGTTAGTCAAATTTATCAAGATATAAATGATAAAAAAATGATAGTTGCTTAAGAAATAACAAATATTTATAAAAAAAAAAAATCTATATTGTTCAAAGTATATGTTAGTTAAGAAAGACAGCAAAGAACAGAAAACAACAGATGTGATTCAATGGAAACTAAAACGAGTAATTTGTAGTCATAAAGGTTGGGTTTCATCAATTTGTTTTGACCCATCGAATCAATGGTTTTGTACAGGTTCACATGATGAAACGATCAAAATATTTGGTATGATCCGAGGTGAACAACGACTGACATTAACAGGCCATATTGGAGCTGTGAAATCACTGAAAGTTTCTCCCAGACACCCATACTTATTTTCTGCTGGTGATGACAAAACAATTAAGTGTTGGGATTTAGAATCAAATAAAGTTGTCAAACATTTCCATGGTCATTTATCTGGAATTGAAGTTGTTGACATGCACCCAACAATAGATGTTATAGGATCAGGTGGAAGAGATTCTGTTGTAAGGTTGTGGGACATTAGGACAAAACAATCAGTTGATGTTCTTGAAGGACACACATCAACAATTTATGATTTGAAGATGAGGGAAGAATCGCCACACCTTATTAGTTCATCTGCAGATAGTACAATTAGAATGTGGGATATCATTGCTGGTAAATGCATGAAAACACTAACTCAACACACAAAAGGAGTTCGTTGTGTAGAAGTGTGGGATAAAGAAAATATGGTTAGTGCAAGTTTTGATTCAATCAAATTATGGGACAAAGGTGAATTTGTTGAAAATTTATATAAACCAAATGATATTATTAATACAATCAAACGCAATCAAGATGGAACAATTATTTCATCATCAAATAATGGTGTAATAACTGTTTTTAATTTAAACACAATAACACAAACACTACACAATATTCCACAACCTGGTTCATTAGAAGGAGAAAAAGGAATATTATGTAGTACATTTGATCAAACAGGATTAAGATTTTTTACAGGGTGTGTAGATAAAACAATTAAAATGTATGCTCCACAATAATTAAATGATAGAAACAACATTTTGTTATTTACAAGTAAAGCATTTTTTTTTAATAAAGAAAACAAATGTTTTTTAGAATTGAATTAAAATAGCAATCGAAAATTAATTCGTTGTTGGATTAGAATCTCCTCTAAACATATGTGCAACAATATGTCCAACTATAACGACAGCAATAAGTCCAATTGAAAGGAACATAACAAAATATGGTGTTCTATAGAATAAATATTAACACAGTTATTTGATAGTAAAAATTAACAAACACTGGAATTCCTGCAGCAGTTCCAACACCAAACATTCCTGGTTGTGTAGATAATGACTTTCCTTTCCTATATGTTAACCATCGACAGTTAATATAAATAAATAATGATAGAAATTAACAAATATAAAAAGAAAAAAATAACATACTTTCCAGCCATGATAAGACTTGTATTTAAATTAATTTTTAGTTCTTCATATTAAGATTTAATCTTGTTTTCTTTTTATGAATAACAATAAAAAAAGAAAAAGAGATCTTATTTGGTGATGAATTTTCTGTTTTTAGTTCCAAAAAATATTGTTTGATAATTTTATTTAGAAATATTTTGTTATTTAAAGAATGAGTAAAAATAAAAAAAAGAAGTAAAAATTTAAAGAACTAGTAATTATGAAACCTATATCACAAAAAACAGAAAACTTATTTTCTAACCAAGAACCTCTACCAATGCAAGAAACAGAAAGAAAGCCAATTCAAAATTTAGAAACAGGTAAATGTTCAAAAAAACAAAGATCTCTTTTATTAAATCACAAAGAAATTTCACAACAACCATATCCTGGATTATTAGAATTCTTTTTAAAAAAGAATTTAAATAAATCAGTCAAAAAATCACACACACAACATGAAGAATCACAACTCTTTTATAGTGAATATGTCAAACAAGAATATTTTCAAACAACATTTGATTTAGATTATGGAAATGAAACAGTTATGGATATACATGAAATTCCATTAACACAAATTATTAAATCATTAAAAGTAACAAGTTCAATTGAAAGAAGTACGTTTAATCAGAAAAGAATTAGTAGATATTATAAAAAAAAATTAAAAATACCTATAAATCATTTAGTAAAAGAAGATGATACAACACAAAATGAATCTAATAACTTTGAATATTCAGATAAGTCTAGTGATACTACTACTTTAGTTTCAATAGAAGAAATTGATTTAATTAGTTCTAGTAATGATGTAAAAGAGATTATTAAATGGTTATCAAATAATATTATAAAATTAACTAAATCAAAAGATACAAAATTATTAATTTATAATTATTCAAAACAAGTTGTTAAATGTATTTCATATCATGGAATTAATATTCATAAAATACCATTTAATAATTGTATTATCTCAAATAGTCTATTAATAACACTTTTGAATAAAATTACAATCAAATTTCCACAAAGTGATTTATCTTATTGTATAAAATTCTTTAATAAACTTGAAGAAACTATTAAAAGAATTGAACAATATGGAACTGAATATTCTAAATCAGAAATTAATAATTTTTCTAATTACGGATGGTCATTAACATGTGAATTATCATTTCTTCAGTCTTTATATCAATACGGAAATAATATGGAACAAATACTTTCAAATAATATTATTATTCGATATCAGTTAGAGGTAATTAATAATATTCAATATAAGAATCAACAAATAAGATTTCTTAAAAATAGATTAGCTGGTGTGTATAATAAATTTTCAATATGAGGTATATATTCTTTTCTAAAATTTTTAATTCATTTGTTCTTTATTTAGAAAGATCTCATTATTAAAATTTTTTAATATTTTTAGTTTTCCTTTTTGAAAAATAAATAACAAAAAATAAATAACATAATTTTTAAAGAAAGAAAAAAGAAAGAGAACTAGTGATATTCACTTAACCTAATGTTTAGAAAAGGAAATGATTCAATAACTGATCAATGTGCATTAAGAAGCTCTAGCCTGTTAAAGAAAAGAAATGAGAGAAGAAATAAAATGCTTAATAATAGAAGGTCTATAAAATCAGAAGATGAACATGAAGAACAAAACGTTAATCCACCTCAATTACATGAACTTTGTACACAAGTGTTATCACCAACACCAGAAATAGTATTTAATGCAATTCACTTAATTAAAAGTATTGTAAAAAAGAGTTCTCGTATACCAGATAAATTCAGTGAAGTTGTTAAAGAATTATTTACAAATGGAGTAATAAATAAACTTATTGAATATATTCAAATAACAATACCAAATCAACCTACTAATGATATACTTAATATTCTTATTTATATTACTGGAGATGATACTGGAACAGACAAATTACTAGCATTAAATATTATTCAAGTTTTATTACCTTATCTTAATAATCAACAATACTTTCAAAGTATTTGTTGGATTTATTGTAACCTTGTTTGTAGTAATATTATGGCAAGAGATGATGTATTTAATTTATCAATGCCTGTTCTTCTTCCAATGATACAAAATGGACTAGTACCACAAAACAAATACTTAATTTGGTTATTTAACAACTTTTCATTTCTTTCTCCAAAAATTAATTTTGATTTATATAAACCATGTTTTGATTATTTGTTGTCATGTCTTGCTACAAATGATGGAACTATTATATCTGAAATATTTATTTGTTTTTCACGTCTTCTTTCTGATGAAACTATTTGTGAAAAAATATTAAGTCAAGTTGCTCCTTTATTAGTTATTGGATTAAAAGAAAGAAATAGTGAAGTTGTTAAAGAAGCACTTAATGGAATTGGTGTAGCATGTGGTGTAACTGATATACCAATTAATTATTTTGTTAAACAAGGAGTATTAGATGTATGGAATGCGATTATAATAGAAGGAGATAATGAAATAAAACAAACAGCTACATGGTGTTTATCAAATATACTTGGTGGAAAAGATTCATCTCCAGCAGAATTATTTGTAGATAAGAAATACATAAAAGTTTTAGTTAATGAAATCATAAATAGTACTGATAGAATATATAATGTAGATTGTGGGTATTGTCTTATTAACACAATTGTTGTTGTACGTGAAGAGTATATAGCTCGTATTATGAGAACACCAGAAATATGTACTGCATTTGATTCATTACTTCGTTTAAAACATAAAACAAAAGAAATTAAAAATACTTTCTTACATTGGATGATTAAAGTATTAAGAATTGTATTAATTATTGGTGAAAAATATAAGTCAAGTAATGAAAATGTATACGCTGTTATGATGGAAGATTGTTCTGTATTTTCTGCTTTACAACTATTAGAAGATGATTCAGAAACAACATTGGATAATTGTGAAGAAATTAATGAACTTCTTGAGTCTTTTAGTATTCGTGATAGAGAGCTTAGTAATCTTAGTGAAGATTTTTATTATACCAACTCATATGAAACAACTAGTTTTGATTCAGATAGTGATATAGAAGAGAATTAAATGTTACCTATAATTCTTTTGGTTTACAATTAAATAAAAATGATGAATGTATTAGATTATTGTCTTAGTTCTTAATATAAAATCTATTTATTTTAAAGTTTTAATGAATTTATTTTCTGTTAAAGAAATTTTAAATCAATTCTTTTTCACTCAATGAGAAACTTATAAATTATGATAAAATTTCATCTAGTTTTTCACTATTGTATCTCAAATTAAACTAAATGAAAGCAATTTCACTTTTTAAGTTTTCTCAAATATTTTGTAGTAATTATAATTATTTTTAGTTTTATTATAGCTCTTTTATGGTTTTAATATGTTTTTATACCTCTAAAAATTGAAACTGAAAACTGAATATATCATGTCATCAAAAGGACAGCAACTTTCTGCTTCTATTTCTACAAACTTCGATGCTGAATTTCCTCTTACCCTTGAACCTGTTTGTTTCTTTCATTTAAATAATTTCATTAATTAGTAAATATTACAATATCCTAGAAATTACTATATGAAATTAATTTTTATTTTATACTTTAATTACCTTTACGTTCATAAAAAAATTCAAAACGTATTTGATATTTACACCATATTAGAAAATTGAAAAGCTTACATTTGGAAGTAATTATGCTATTCAAGGAATTCCATTAAGTGAAACTATTGGTTTTTATAATAACACAGATAGTACTTATAAATTAACAGTGACAACTGGCGAATCACCAAAATATGAATTAAGTGTTGATGAAAGTAAGTTTACTATTAAAAAAGGAGAACGAATTCAAATAAAAATTACATTAGTATTTCGTCATTATGCTACAATGGGATTAACTGGTCAAGTTCAATTTTCTTTAAAGAAAAAATCATTAATGGGAGGTGAAAGTATTCAACGAGCACTTCGTTTCCAATTAGAAGGTGTTGTTCCAGCTTATAATGAAAAAGATTTGGTAAAATCATCAGATGATGAACAATTTAGAGTTGGAATGATCAATGGAGTATTATCTATGGTAAAAAATGAAAGTGTTGTTGCATTCAAATATAATGTAAAAGATGAATTTGAAAAACAAGATTATGAATTTATTCAAAGTGTTTATAGAGATATTCATCATCCAGCAATTCTTGGTATGGCAGGAATTGTATTATCTTCATCCACTATTCTACTTGATGGAGATACAGTTACTGATCTTCAAAGTTTAATGGAAAAAGAAAAAATGGCTGTTCCATTCTTATTAAGATGTTGTAGTGATTGTGCTAATGCTCTTCTTTATCTTTCACAACATAACATTATTCATCGTAATGTTAAACCAAGTAAATTAAGAATTGTACATCATGATATTACAAATGAAGGAAAATGTACAGTTAAATTACATGATTTAACTACAATTTATAAATTAAAGAAAGGAGAATTGATTAAAAAATCACCAGGAACATACCAATATATGGCACCAGAAGTAATGGAATTAAAAGAACATGGACTCCCTATTGATGTGTTTTCATTTGGAATGACAATGTATCATATCTTTACAAATGAAATACCATATGGTGATTTATCTAATGCACAAATTCAACAAAAAGTAGTAAGTGGTGAAAGACTTCCATTAGATAAACAATTCCCAAATGGTATTGCTGAATTAATAGAAAAGTGTTGGGATCAAGACCAAAGTAAACGTCCACGATTTGATGTGATAGTATCTAAATTAAATGATATTATCAAGGATTATTCACAGTAAATCTATTTGTCTCCTTGAATTTCACTTTTTTTTTTCATTTTTGTCTCATATTGTTTCCTATAAGAAGGGTTTTTCTTTTTATTTGGACTAAACTCTTCACATGAAATTGTTGTTTGTTTGTTTAGGCAATATTTGTCGTTCTCCTGCTGCAGAGGCTGTTATGAAAAAAGTGATTCAAAACCATCACCTAACTGAAAAATATACATGTGACTCTGCAGGAACATGTTCATATCATGAAGGACAACAAGCTGATTCTCGAATGAGAAAAGTAGGAAAGTCAAGAGGATATCAAGTTGATTCAATTTCACGTCCTGTTGTTTCTTCTGATTTTAAAAACTTTGATTATATCTTTGCAATGGATAATGACAATTATTACGAGTTACTTGATAGATGTCCTGAACAATACAAACAAAAAATATTTAAAATGGTTGATTTTTGTACTACTATTAAAACAACTGAAGTTCCTGATCCTTACTATGGTGGAGAAATTGGTTTTCATAGAGTCATTGATATTCTTGAAGATGCTTGTGAGAATTTAATCATTAAACTACAGGAAGGAAAACTTACTAATTAAATTTTTCTTTCATTTTTATTTCTTTTTTTTCTAGTCATAAACGAAAGGTATGCTCTGATTATGAAGAAAGAATCAAACTTAGAATAAAATTTTTATAATAAAAGATTATAAATAATAATTACATATTTTTATGCATATTTATTCTTTAGAATCAAAAACATAATAACATAATTCAAGTAATATAAATACACAAAAATGAATGAGCAGAATAATTACTTGATTTAATTTCATCTATCATATTAGAATATTATGCAAGTCCAATACCTTACACTAAAATTAAACAACTCTGATATAAAAATTAAAAATATATTTTTATAAAAATACATGAAAAATTAATATAAAAATAAAAAGAGTTTCATATCTTACTCATAGTTAATTATTTGTATTTTTTTATTTATTCTGAGATTGAAATATAATCCATCATGATTTTCATACAAAAAGAATTTTTTTTACATAAATATTAGTTACTATTATTCTTAGTAATTTCTTAGAATATAAAATATCAATAAACATAATTAGTAACTGTGAAGGATTAAAAACTTTATTATTCTTAAGTCTTAATAAAACAAACTTTTTAAACAAGAGTTTATGAAATAAACGATTATTTTGATAAAACAGAAACAGTATCTATGAAAATAATTTATAAACAAATATAATTATAGTAAAAGAGATATATTGATAAATGTATATATTAAATGAAATACTAGTCTTATTTACTACTTTCTTATTGATTGAATATGTTTTTTCAGTGATAATTGCAAAAGTATATTTCCTTTTATTTATAAATATTTAAAAAAATATCCAAAGAGTAGAAAAATGTTATTTGAAATTTTGTTGTTATAAAAAAGATGATAAATTTTGTTTTTCATTCTTTTTAGAAAGAAAAAAAAAAAATCAAATAAAAGGGCAAACCAATGGATAAGGTCATCATTGCAGAAAAAAGTGGAAATATTGAAAATATTGAAATTACTATTACTGAAATACTTAAGAAAGACCCAATTAACAAAGAGGCAATTCAACGATTAATTGCCCTCAGAATTCAACAAGGAAATAATGAAGAGGCAATATCTTTATTACAAAAGTATAATGAAATTTATATGGAAACACAAGCCTTTGTTCAATTAGCTGAATTGTATTGTACAGAAATTAGATACAACGATGCATTTGATATTATGCAAGAAGTTGTAATGATGGAACCATCTAATTTTTATATGTGGCAATTTGCTGGTGAAATTGCTCTTCAGTTAAATGCAGTAAAAGAAGCACGAAAAATGTTTTTAACTTCTTGTAAGTTATCTGATTATAAATATATTCGTGCGTTGAGGTCAGCTGTTTTTGTATTAGGCCTTTCAAAAGAATCAAAAACAAAAAGTGAGGCTATTGCAGCTCGTTTACAACAATTACTTGATGAATATCAACCTTCCATTGATAAACAAAAACGAAACTTCTTCTAATTTGAATTTTTGTTATTCTTAAAGAGAACTACTAATTAATAAAATGGTTTTAAATAGTTATAATATAGTTTAATGAAAAAAAATAAAAAACTTTAAAAAAAACAAAAGGATATGGTTTGTTTATTACCCAAGAATTTTGCTGCATTATTTGTTCCTGATGAACCTATAAGATTTCTACCACCAATAGAGAAACACTGGTTCCCAAATTATTCAGGGGTTTCATCGTATTTAACAATGTTTGATCAAATAGAACCGAATAATGAAAAAAAGACTGAGGGTGCTGATTCATTTGCACCAACTTGGACTAAAAGTGGATTACGTGAGTTAAGATTTCTTAAAATGAAAGAAGAAAAAACTCGATCACTTCGTACTCAAATTCAAACTTGTTTGTTTTTTGTTTACTAATTTAATTTATAAGGTTCAGAACAACAACCACTTTTCATTTTATGAAGTGGTTGAAAGCCTGATATCATTCTTGAAAAGAATTAGTTTGTTCGTCATTCAATTAAAGCTTAATTGAAATACTTATTAATATAGGGGATCCTACGCATAATTTAAAAGCAACTGATAACCCAAACAGAACTATTGTTGTTCTTCGTTTACCAAAGAAAACTGATGAGTCAATATTACAACAACTGTTTGGTGAATATGGTGAAATAAAAAAAATTGTGATAATAAAAGATTTAAAAGGTATAAATAAAGGATATGCATTTGTTGAATATAATCATCGAAGTGAAGCAGAAAGGGCATGTAGAAGAGCAAATGGAATGAGAATTGAAGAAAAAATAATTGTTGTTGAAATGGAAAAAGGAAGAACAGAAGAGTCATTTAAACCAAAGAGGTTAGGAGGCACTATTGAAAGAAGACGTGGTGAAGATAAAAGAAGAAATGAAAGTCCTATAAGAAGAGACAGAGGTTATTCTCCTTTTGAAAGAAGAGAAGTTGCCTGTCGAACTGATGATCGTAGAGGGGAACGTCGAGACCATCTTTTGGATAGAAGGGATGATGATTACAGAAAGGCAGGATATAGAACTAGTAGATACGAACGAAAAGTAGATAGAAAAGATTATAGAAACGATCACTTTGAACGTAGAGATGATTATAAACTTAGTGATCATAAAGATGATTATAGACTTAGTGACCATAGAGATGATTACAGAGCAAGTGATCGTAGAGATGATTATAGACAGAGTGACCACAAAGATGATTATAGGTCAAGTGATCGTAGAGATGATTATAGATCGAGCGACCGTAGAGACGATTATAGACAGAGTGACCGTAGAGATGACTTTAAACTAAATGAATACAGAGACGATTACAGAGCAAGTGACCGTAGGGACGATTACAGAACAAGTGATTATAGAGATGATTATAGACCGAGTGATCGTAGAGATGATTATAAATTAAGTGATCGTAGAGATGACTATAAATCAAGTGATCGTAGAGATGACTATAGACCAAATGAACGTAGTGATCGGTTTGAGCGAAGAGGGAATGGAAATATTGGGTACAGAGAAGAAAGGAAATGGTGATTTCACAGAGTTATTCTTAATTCATTTATTTTTGACTACAACTCATTTTGAGGTTAACAGAACAAATTATGTGAACATTTTAGGATATAATCTTTAAATGTATTTATAGAAAGAAGAAACAAGAATAAGGAAAATTTATTTAAAAGGTGAAAATAATCAATACAGAAATAAGAATAGTATAGAATAAGTAAATCCTTAATAAAAATGGTACTATGAAAGAAGAGGTAATAAAAAACAATG
>NW_001853824.1:323602-325541 GCF_000209125.1 Entamoeba dispar SAW760
CAAAAAGAATGGTCATTTATTTTATAAATAAATGTAACTTCCAAGAAGTGAACAAAAATAATGACAAGTTAATAAAATCAATAAAAATCTTTATAAGAATAATATTTTCTAAAATCCAAATCAAAAAGATGAGATAAGTCTTTTTGAGAATGAAACGACAATCTTAATTTTGCTAATTTATAACCAACTAACTATTTCTATTAGAATCACTTAGTTTAAGTAGTTTAGTTTGTAAAGAGTTCCTCCAAAAAAAGATGAAATTATCAAAAACGATTAGCATTTATTTAGTTGCTTTTGTAGTATTATTGATTGTTACATTAATTATTGTTTCTTTGTCTGTACTTTTTCAGTCACGATGGCTTATGTATTTTCTTGAAGTTAGAAACCCAGCTGCATTATTTTATTTTGATCGAAATTGTAAAACAAAAGCAGTAGCTTTAACTTTTGATGATTCTCCGTCAGGAGGCATAAAATATCTTCTTAGAATTCTTAAAAGAAATAACGCAACTGCAACTTTCTTTATGTTAGGAAATAAACTTCAAATGTTAAATGGGTCATATCGTTTTTATCCAAAACTTCGAGAAGATATTTTAAATAATGGTAACGATGTTGGGAATCATATGTTTAACAGATTTGCAGCATATAAAATGACTATGGAAGATTTTGAAGAACAAGTAAAAAAAGTTTGATCAATAATCAATTTATATTCAAATTTAGATATTAACAATTATTAGACTGATGCTTTATTACAATTGGGTTATCTTCAAAATAATAAATATAATTGGTTTAGACCTGCATCATTCTTTCCTTTAGGATATATGTACGAAATACTTGATAAATATAATTATACTATGACTCTTGGTACTGTTCATTCTTTTGATTTTCAAATTAGAAACACTCAATACAATCTTTTTAGCTTATTAGGTAGAATCAAATCAGGTGATATAATTATTTGTCATGACACACTTGAGACTACTGAGTATGTTGAAAAAATGATTATATATCTTAAGCATCAAGGTTATAAGGTCCTTTCTCTAAGTGAGATGTCAAGAGAATGTCCGAGTTCACTCTTAAAAAAAAATAATGTTTTTTAAAACAAATTATTATATTTTATTTTCATTCAAAAAGACTTAAAGAAATAATGAATAGAAAAAAAATAATATATTAAATAGTATATATATTAAAAGAAAGGAAAAGAACATTCTAAAGAGAGAAAGGAAGAAAAAAAGCTGTTTAAGGATTAGTAATTTTAAAAGAAATATGAAAAGAAAAAAGGAACTTAGATATGAACTTAAATAGAATAAATCTCTATGGCAGCTAAAGCACACTACGATCATCTCTTTAAAATCTTAATTATTGGTGAATCAGGAGTTGGTAAAACTGCTATTATGCAAAGACTTTGTGAAGATACATATGATAATGTATATATTTCTACTGTTGGTGTCGATTTTAAACCTAAAATATTAAATATTAGAAATAAAACTGTTAAAATGCAAATTTGGGACACTGCTGGACAAGAAAGATTTAGAAACATTACAGCAAGTTATTATCGTAATGCACAAGGTGTTATTATTGTATATGACGTCAATGATATTGGAACATTAGAAAAAGTTGATAGCTGGTTCAATGAAGTTAAGGAACGAACTGGTGCTAATCCTCCAGTTGTTTTCCTTGTTGGAAATAAATCAGATTCTCCAAACCCAACTGTAAGTAAAGAAATGGTTAAAAACGTTGTAAACAAATTAGGTGGTATTCCTGAATATAATTGTTCTGCTAAAGAAGGGACTGGAGTAAATGAAATATTTAATGCTTTAGCTGAAGCTATGATGGATAAATCAAATCAAGGAAGTAATGGATCATCAAAACCAAATGAACTTACAAATCTGACTGATAAACCAAAGGACAATGGAAAAGGATGTTGCTAAATTGAAATCAACTT
>NW_001853824.1:325641-330584 GCF_000209125.1 Entamoeba dispar SAW760
AATGAAGGAAGTTTTCAACCTAGAAGTAGTTGTGATGTAGTTGTTGGACCAATTGTTTTCATGACATGCAATATTGTTTGTTATAATAGCAAAAGAATGTTAGAAGTAAGAGTAAGTGAAGAAGGAGAAATGGGATGGATAGGAATCTATCCACATCATCCAACAACAAGAAATGAAGACTACATCATTTGTACACCAATGAGAATGAATTATCCAATAGAAATGAATATAACAGAACTTAAAAAAGGAACTTATGAATGTCGTTATTTTAGCAAAGAATCAGGAGATGGAATGTTTAGTAAAAGTTATCATTGCTCAGGTTCAAAAATATTAAACATAGATTAAAAAAAAAGTGAATTTATTATATTTCTTAATTTACTCTTCTTTCTTCTCATCATGTTGTGTTTTTTTATTGGAATAAATTAAAATAGTAAGTGGTTGTTCTACAAGATATGAGAAGATGCAATAAACGACAATTGACCAAATTGAAAGAATTAATCCAGTTGATGAATAATAATACAAAGCAGAGCTAATAAACAAAAGAGCACCACCAAAATACATTGGGTGTGGAACAAATCCAAATGGGAATGAAGTTATCATTCTAGTTATTAATATCTTTTTGTATTTAATTAATAATTAAATATACAACTAAACAATAACAAACTCATCGAAAAGGAATCCAAAACAATCACCTTCATATGTTCCTTTAAATCCAAGTCTATAGAATGAACTAATAGAAAGAATCCAACCAAAAATTTGAATAGGAATAGCAATAATATTAACTAAAGTTGGAATAGAACTAAGGAATGAATCAATAGCTGGAATCATTGGAACAGCACTTGTACATGCCATATAGAAGAATATATTTCTAATGATTTGCATACTAATAATAATACACATAACAAATCTAAATCCATTTTCTTTATTTCCACGGAACATTTGTGAAATCTTATGAGTAAAATATTCTATATGAGCAAGGGTATTCCATACAGCAGGTGATGCAAAGATAAATAATGCGGAGAGAGTAGCGTATTGATCCATAACAAATTCTAACATAGTGCTCTTACTGATAAAATAAACAGTTTCTCGAGTTTATAAAGTTCGACAGGACATTTTTTCCTAAAAAAAGTTGAAACAAAATTCTAAAGACTTCCAAAGAATTCTTAACAGTCAAAAACTTTCTTTTTGACCTTTTTGTTGGTTTTAAAAAATTAATTTCATCGTAGTTTTATCCCTTCCGAAAATCAAATAAAAGAATAAAATAGAATACTAAAAGTCATTAAGTATTTGTATGGCATGCTGAAGAAGTTCTGTTATTATATATTATTATATCATTACTGGGTTCACTTATGACCCAAAATTAACTGTGATTTAGAACCTCTTTGAAAAACATAACTTCATTAGTTGATAAAAGAACCTTATTTATATCCTATTACAAATAGTAAAGAACTTCTGCAAATGAGGTAAGTGTAATACTTTTGGTAGTTTAATGAATTAATGGGATAAAAAATAGACTATAACTTAAATAATAACTTACAAATGATTCAGGTTTTATATCTATTTATTGAGTGTTTGTTTTCCAATAAATAATTGACTGAGTTAAGTACTGTATTTATATCTTAGCATATAAAGAAAATTATATGGGGATGTCTTGTTGTTCTAATAACTTTAGTGTATTGGTCTAAGTCAATTAAAAAATAAATTTATATTAGAAGGTATTTTCCAATAGAGGATGTTTAAGAATTTTTACCTTCATCAAGAAACAGAAAAAAAGATTAGTTCAGAATTCAACTTCTTTTTAAATGTCTTTTTAAATAATACTAGTTCAATTTTTTATTGTTTAATCCACTCACTTTTTAATTACAATGTATTATTTTAGATTTTATCAGTTACAATTAAATTGTAAATGCTCTTGGAATTATTTTGCTTGTTGTCATGTCTTTTATTTTTTGCTTTTACTTTCTATGAAAGAAACAAAAAATTTCTTTCACTAATTTTCTCTATTTTTAAGTAACAATAGAAGTTAAAATTATGCATAACTACTTATTGATTGTTTTAAATCTTTTCTCATTCAATGACAATTACGTCTGAACCTAAACAAATAAAAAAATAATTCTTTATTCTATAAACTGTTTTTGACACAATAATTTAAATTGGTTTTGTGAGGGCATAAGTTAATTAGTAATTCTCTATTCATTTTTTTGTATCTATTTAATGTATATTCTTAATGTTAGTCAAAATTTATTTTTCTTTCAAATAAGCTCTAAGCATAGTATACTTTTTTAGTAATTTTTTTATTAAACTGGGTAAGGTAATAAAGTGGATACTTGGATAAACATATAGAATAACTGAAAATAATTCATTAAATGAATGTGCATGTGTTAAGCCTTAGATACTTCTCAAATTTTAAAAAAAAAAGGATTTCCTTCTCTACATTTCATACAGTTTTAAAAAATAAAACGGAGAAATTGATAACTATTTCATTTATATTATTTATATTTTTGATTAATTTTTTATTAGCAATAATATATTTAATATATGTTATACATAATAATATACAATTAGATACATCATTAAATTTGTTGTATTTTTCTTTTATAAAATTTCATTTTCTTAACCCAATATAGTAATTTATTTAAATAGTACTAGAATCCATTTTTCGTTTTTGATTTATTATTTTTTAATCTATTTTTGAACTTCCTTCTAACTTCTTATCAAAATAAATCATATAACTATTATTATTATCATATAATAAAAAAAAAGTTATATCTTCTTTTCAAAACATTTTCCATTTCTAAGTATTAAGTATTATTTTAATTATATCAATTTATCTTTTAAACACATTGTCTGTAGACTCCCAACTAGTTTTGTTTTATAAGGTCAATTGTTTCAAATAAATCATAGAGTTTTTTATGTCTTTCATTCTGTCTTTCAACTTGTAATTGTTTTCAATTTAATTTAAAACAAAATTATTATGAATAATTTTGAATAAAGATGTTTTTTTTTAAAATATCCTAAAAATTAGAGAAAAATATATTTTTAAATATTTTATTGTTAATTTCTTGAATAAAACCAAAAAAAAATATTTTTACTATTTGATTCAAAGTTCGTTGTTGATCACTTCATTCCGTAATTTATTTAAAATGTCAGCATATTTCTTTTTAATTTGAGGTCTTCTTAATTTGAAGGATGGAGTTAGTAAATTATTTGCTTCACTAAATGGAGTTAATTCAATATAAATATTTCTAAGAACTTCATAACCTGGAACTCCTTTGTTTCTAATATGGTTTTCTAACTCTTTCATTACACACAATTTAACATTTTTTCTTTCAATAAAGCTTTTAAGGTCTTCGTCAGAACTACCATCATATTGGCATTGTGTTTGAAGGAATTTAATAAATTCAGTTTTCTCTGGAACTATTATACCAACAATGAAAGTGTCTGTACTTTCACCATAAATAAACACGTTTTGAAGTAATGGACAAAGCCCATACAAATTTTCTAATGGTTCAACAGCAATATACTCTCCTTGTGCTAACTTAAATAAATTCTTTTTTCTATCAATGATACTAATTGATCCATCATAATTAATTCGTCCTACATCACCAGTACAGAAATATCCATCATCTGTAAAAGATGCTTTAGTCATAGCTTCATCTCCATAATACTCCTTAAATATTTGCTTCGCTTTAATTTGAATTTCCCCAGTTGGTTCTTCAGCATGAACATCATAATCCATATCAGGAATACTAACAAGTCTCATATGACAATCAATGCAAGGTGATCCAACTGATGTATGGTTATCGTCATGAAGACCTGGAGCTGCAGTACAAAACCCTCCAAATGATTCAGTTAAACCATATCCTTGGAAAATCTTTGCACCAGTACAGACTCTTAACCATTGGAAGAGGTCTTGTGTTAAAGGAGCAGATCCATTTAAAATAACATCTAATTGACCACCTAACATTTCTTTGATTTTATTGAAGATAATAGCATCCCAATTAATCAATGTTGTTGTATTATCATGTACAGCACGACTCTTGTAATAGTAAGCAACTTTATAGACAGTATTTGCAATACAAGAAGCACTAACAGTTTCAATAAATTTGTCATAAATTTTTTGAAGTACTCGTGGAACAGTAATAAGAAAAGTTGGATGAAGGTGTTGGAAATCATCCACAAGAGTTGGAATTCCACCAGAATTAAATCCAACCGCACCATATCCATATACAAATGATAATACAATTTGTTGATCATAAACGTGGGCTGATGGTAAATATGAATAATTAATTTTACCTTTTAAAACAACGTCTTTATCAAAATATCCACAAGAACAAAAAGACCATACAGCATTATTAATAGTTCTATGAGTATGAACAACTCCTTTAGGATTTCCTGATGTTCCTGAAGTAAAAATAACAGAATAAGTATCATCAATAGAAGGAAGGTCAATAGCAACTGGATGATTTTGTCCAAAAGTAAGAATTTCTTCATAAGTAATAATCTTAAGATTTGATGGAACATCTTCAAGTTCTTTTTCAGTTAATTTATCGAATGTAGCAAGTTTTAAACTAGGATTTTTTTCAATAAGTTCAATCCCTTTACTTATGGGAGAACAAAATAGATATTTTAATTCTAATTTTTTGACAATATAATCTAACGCATCAATACCAAATGTCCCATACATTGGAATTATGATAATTCCTTGTCTTTGCATAGCAAATTGAAGAATATACCATTCATATCTATTTCTTGTCATAATACCACATGTATCTCCTTTCTTTAAATGTAATAAATTAACTAGTCCACCTGCAATAGAATCAACAAGTTGAATAGTCTGTGGTCCATTTAACCATTCATAATCACCAAATCTTCCATTAATCTTATGTCTATATCCAAAGACAGGTTCTTCTGGAAATCTATCTACACGAGCCTTAAGCATT
>NW_001853824.1:330684-339000 GCF_000209125.1 Entamoeba dispar SAW760
TTAATTCCTTTTTAACAGAGAAAAAAAAGAATCGATTAAATTGTTCTTACTTTAATTGGTATTTTTCGATTTGTTTTCTCCACATAATCCTTACGTAATTATAAGATATTTTTATAACAACAAATCAATGAAATGATAAAAGTATTCAATTATCAAATAATGCATTTGAATAATTATCAATTGATAATCCATGTGGACATCCCATTCCTTTAAAGTTCCAAAAAGTAAATACATCTTTAAGGGCAAATAAGAAATTTCCCCAATATCCCCGTTCTGGTTCTCCTTCTTTCTTTTTATCAAGATATAAAGCAACTTCTTTTATTTGTACTACTGCAACACTCTTTAATGGGAATACCACTGGTGAGACACAATCTAAATAGATCATTTCAATTAAAAACACAACACCAGCTACACGTGATTCATAATCTACTGGCTTAAGATCTAATCCAGTAAAGAGATTAAGGAAATGTTGAATTCCAGGATTCTTTGAAATTATTAATCCAATAATAAATTCTTGTATTAAATTAAGGAACATAGCAACTTTAATCCATAAAAAGATTTGAACTGGTCTTACTGCAACTACTGCCTTTGAAATACATCTAAAGAAGAATAACAATACCCACAAAGCAACAAACATACTAAATAATCCATATAATCTCAAAAACACTTTTGGTCCTTCCCTTAATAAATTGAATTGAACTAATACAGCTTTAAGAATAGAAAGAATAGGTTTTTGAATAGCAAATTGATAAACACATATCTTTGTTATTAATAACATTTTTTTGACACCAGGAACAGGAACATTACAACAACATAAACGATTAACTCGTGGAATTAAATGAGAAACACATCTAGTTAAACAAGGAGCTTCTCCACAACTAGATAATAATAAGAAATAAAATGTTAAAACAACATATACCTCATAGAAGTCTCTTGCTAATTGTAAGAAAACAATGTACCTATATCTAACAAAAAGTTGACAGTATGATACAATAGCATTAATAGGAATCATAAAGAGTAATCTGACATAAAATTTTTGAATAAACCCTTGGTGATAATTAAAAAGGTGTTGAAAGATTAAAAAATTAGATGGAATAAACACCATTAAAAATACTGGTAGTAATAACGATGGAACAAAAGCTCGAAAAACCTCTTCACTGGGATTGTCTGAATTATTTGACTCTGTTCCAAGAAGTAAATTGAGTAGATCTTCCATGAGATGGATTTATAAGATGATTCATTTCTTTTCTGAAAAAGTCTTTCATATTGAATTTTCAAAAAAAGGTTTTTGTGTTCCAAGAAATTTAATTTAATTAATGGTTTACATTTAATTTGATAACCAAAATTGGAAGTTTTGAATACTATGATTTAATCACGTTTTGTTACTTCATATTTGTTAGGAAGATATAAAATAATCATAGAAATTCCCCCAATAATTGTTAATGAGATAAAAAAGAAAAACATCACAGCAACAACATGAGACTCATTTTTTGATATACACACTATTGGTGATGTCATTTTTCTTTAACTATAAGTATTTGGTATAAAAAAAATTATTAAGCTTTGAACAAACATAAAGAGAGTAGAGTTGTCTATTGTGAACGATTCGACTTTTGTTTCTTCTTCTTTTGAACAATGAACTTCTATTACTGTAAATTGATTCCATTTAAAAGGTTGGTTGTATTTAAATGTCACTTGATCTCTTATTGTTGAAACACTTTGAGTTGAAACCAAAGAATAAGGAATTGGTTCATTCTGTCCTTCTTGTAAAACAACGTTATACAAACGAGTATTATTAAAATCAAAAGGCTCACAAATATTAACCCATAGCGTTGTATCATTTTTATAAAATTTATAAGTTTCTCCACTATTGGTAAGTTAATTTAAATAAAAAATTAAAAGATAGAATCGAACTTTGGTTTTATCAAAGAGGAAAAATCATAAATACCATCAAAACAAGGATAACGTGCCCAAATAATTTGTATAGAAAAAAACAGTAATAGAATCATTATCTTTTTTTCTAAATAAATTAATGAATATAAGTTTAAGATTTTTTCTAATCAAAATGAAAATTAAAAAGTATCAGACACGTCGAATCTACATATTTTCTTTCAGTCCGCCCGACGTATAAGTCATCATCTAGTATAGATATTGAAATTTATATAAGTAAAAATATATTTATTCTGAAATAAAAATTATGACAAAAACAACCAGGGTACACAAAACTTAAAAAGAAATAACTAAAAAGTTAGTTGCAAAAAGTATCATAATTAATGAAGATTAAATGTTTAATGATAGACCATGATGACACAGCTGTTAATTCTACAGAACTTATTAACTATCCTTGTTATGTTGAATTCATGAAAAAATATTATTCAGATAAACCAATTCTTACAATAGAAATGTGGTATGAAATGTTATGGGATATTGGGTTATCAGAGTATTATAAAAACCAAGTTGGATTAACTGATGATATGGTTCAATTGGAACATAGTTATTGGAAAAATTATATTTCTGAAAAACCTCGACCACCATTTTTTGATGGTTTTATTGATTTACTTAAACGTTTTAAAGAACAAGGAGGAATTGTTGCTGTTGTTTCTTTTTCATCTAAAGACGTTATTCTTAGACACTACAATGAAGCTACTAATGGACAATTTATTCCTGACGAAATTTTTGGTTATCAACACGGACATCCTGAATTTTCTAAACCTAATACTTATCCAATTGAACAACTTATTAAGAAGTATGGTTTTAAACCAGAAGAAATGGTAATGGTTGATGATATGAAAGAAGGATTAATAATGGCAAATCGAGTCAAAGGTGTTAAATCAATTGGAGTTCAATATAGTGAAGGTCATGGAAAAACAGTTGATAAAATGAAAGAATACTGTGATTTTATTGCTTATAAAGTAAATGATATTGCTGATTTTATTGGACTTACTACAGAAGAATAATTTATTTATCTTTCTCATTTACCAAAAACTCAGACTTTTTCTTATAATCAGATATTTTTGTTATTAATAACATATTAATATTATAATTATTTATAAATAATACTTAATGAAAATAAAATAAAAGATGCATAAAATGGAAATTGAAAAAGTTCAAATAATTGATATTTAAATGAATAATCAAAAACTAATAAACTTTAACTTTAAAATTGAATTATAATATGGAGTTCAAAGATCCTTATAAACTTGTTCAACAAATTTTTACACCTTTATCTTATTATATTCCAGAAAGTTTTAAAGCAGAGAAAAAGAATGCTAGATATGGTTTTTTTTATGGGATATTTCAAACTACTATTGAATCAGCTTTCTTTGGTCAAGTTATTAATTATTCATTTTTAACACATGAAGCACATAAAAAATATAATTGGAATCCAACTATTGTTTATAAAACATTTCCAAAAAATTTAAATAATTTAATTCCATATTATTCCACTACCCGTGCCCTTCAATGTGGTTATCCAAAAACACAAAAAAGAAATTGGATGATTAGAATATTAACACCTGTTATTGTTCTTCCATATGAACATGTTTTATCATTCTTTACTCATAAACTAATTCCAAGTATTCCAAGACCAATTTGTTCAGTATATCAAAATATTATTCCATTTACTATGATGGAGCTAATATTAGAAACTTCTTCATCAATTAAACCAACTGTTCAAAAAACATTAAATTGTATTCTTTCAAATGGATGGGCACAATTAGGAACTGCTGCTATTGGAAATGCATTTGGTTATTTAATGAATCACCCAGCATTTATCATTAATACTTTTATGAAACAACACCCTGAAATGGGATTTATTCAATCGGTCAAATATATTTCTACCACTAAAGGAATTAAAGGGTTTTATACTGGATCAATTCATAGATGTACCAGAGCAGCCCATTCAGCAGCAGTTACAAGTCTTGCTGGTGTTGCATTTGATACTTTATTCCTTAAAAAGAATAATTCAAAAACAGTTTCTAAAAGGATGAAACTTTTCTGGCTTTTTTAATAAATGAGAAGTTCTTTGAGGAATTTGACTATGAAATCAAATGAAAAGAATAAATTGAATTACTTTTTTTCTTCATCAATAGTTCATTTAGTATTTGATAAAATAAATTTAATAAATCTGCGACTGTAGTGACTTGGTGAAACACTAGACACTTGATCAGCTCCTCCTGCAGCAACTCCTTTTACTACTGTTTCTAACTTTTTTCTAGCTGTATAATCCATTAAAATATCTATTATTCCTAAATAATATAACTCACCTGTAAGTTCTCCCTTACTATTTCGTGCAAGTAACCCCCCTTCATAATCAGTAAATATAAAATCTGCTGGTTTAGGTATTTCTAATGATTTTAAAAATTCTTGGGCATCAGCAACTTTATCGCTTTTCTTTCTACGGCTTTTTGTTAATGAGGTAGAACCCTCTTTGGATAAATTTTTATCAACTCTTTGTTCTGTAAATACTGTAGATGCCCTAGGTCGTTTAACTACTTGCTTTAACTCTTCCTTTGTTGACTTAGTCGTTTCTACACTTCCGATTGATGATGTTTCTGTTACATCTTTTTTGCTCATTGATTGTGTTGATGTAATTGAACTTAGAGCTACAGACGATTCACTTTTCTTTGATTCGTCTTTTGTCTCTTCTTCAATTGTTTGTTTTTGTTCTTCTTGTTTTTGTTCTTTTTGTTTTTGTTCTTTTTGTTTTTGTTCTTTTTGTTTTTGTTCTTCTTGTTTTTGTTCTTCTTGTTTTTGTTCTTCTTGTTTTTGTTCTTCTTGTTTTTGTTCTTCTTGTTTTGATTCTTCTTGTTTTGATTCTTCTTGTTTTGATTCTTCTTGTTTTGATTCTTCTTGTTTTGGTTCTTCTTGTTTTGGTTCTTCTTGTTTTGGTTCTTCTTGTTTTGATTCTTCAATTGTTTGTTTTGATTCTTCTTGTTTATTTATATTTTGCATTGACTCTTCTTGTTTAGAACCATTTTCTTTTTCTTCAGTTTCGTTACTTTTATTTTCATCTTGTTTTTGAGCTGGTTCTCCTGTTATATTATCCTTGGTATTTTCTATTTTATCTTTGTCTTCTTTTTCTTTATGTTTTCTTTCTTTATCACCTTCTATAACCTTTTCTTTTTTTGTTTTATTTACTTCAATACCAAGTTTTTTACAAGCAAATTCTAGTTCTTCATCAGTTAAATTATGAACACCAACAAGCATACTATAATCAATAAGATGCATTTTAGCCATTAGTCCACTATCTTTTTCCACTTGTTCTTTAAAAGGTTGAAGAAGTTTTGGCCCTATATGTATTTGAGCTTTTTGTTCGACAAAATCAAGGTCTTTAAAACAAGGAGATTTTTTACTTCTTTCTTTTTCGTTAGCCTTTCGACCATACATAGAACCTTTTAAATCAAATTTATATTGAAGAGGGAAATTGTCATTAGGAAATAGATTATTCATAACAACATAACGATACTCTTCATCTTTTTGTGGTTTAATTCTAAACATACCATAAAATCTAGGAATAAGAGTTTGTGGATTTTCTTGAATATAAGAAAAGTATAACGGAAATATTTTACATAAAATCTTTTCTTCTCTTTTTGGAATAACTTTAATAACAAATTTATGGTCTTTTGTAAACATAAACAATGACCCACTCTTTCCCGATCCTAGATTTGGTGGTGTTAAATTTCCTTCTCCACAAATTGATTCAATCATTGATTCTGGTGTTAATCCAAAAAATCTCCTGACAATTGCAAATGCCATTGGTGAATATTCTTTAGCTACGTATTCTCCTACTTCTTTTGGTGTTGTCATTGCATTGTCTTTTTGACCACAAATATCTTTTCCTCCTTTTTTAGTAAATTTAGTGAATGGATATGTTTTAAAAATATATTTCTCATTCTTTAATTCAGGTAATGTTTTTCCTTTATATCTCTCAAAATCGTTATCACTTACATGAACTTTACTTAAATAATATTTTACTTGATGTTGAATACCTAAAACTAAAGCCATTGCTGTTTGTGAAATTTCTTTTGTTTCGATACTCATACTCAATGAATTCATTTTTTTAGTTCTTTATTATTAAAAAATAGATTATTCTAATAAATTAAAATTTAAAAAAACTAAAAATAATTGTTTAATATAAAAAATTTTTAAATTTCTTATAAATTGAGAAGTAAAATATATTAACTTTTATTTTTCTTTTTGATTGAATTACCTATTCTTAATTTTTGAACAACATTACCTCAAATAATTATTACTGAACAACACTCTTTTTCAACTATCGTTTGTTAAGTTAAAGCTTTTTCTTTAAAAAAACATTAAAAATCCAATGAACTACCTTTTCTGTTTCATAAAAAAATATCTTCTTAAATAGAAATTCAAGAAATAAGGAGAAAAGAAACTTTTTAAAAAGTTTAAATACAGTTCTTAAATATAAGGTAATGGGAAGATTATTGTTATTAAATATTCTTTTATTTATATTTTATTTAGTTATGCACAATTCTAATAACAATAATGCCTTAGAATAAAACAATGGGTTTTGAAAACACCTTTATCTGAATAGAACTGATGTAAAGTGATTGAATATAGCTTTGATACAATGTTTTATAAGGTGATCAAAACCATTCAAACCCTAAAACAAGAACGAAAATAAAAAATAAGAAAATTCTAACAAATAGATTTTTAAATTAACATTTTTAAAAATAAAATACATAAATATTATGAGAGATCTCATCTATCAAAATTTTTAGATTTTTCTAAATGAATACATTTATCCTTCTTTATTGTTTACTTATTTCTGTTAATGCTTTTGGTGATTCTAGCTCCATTGAAGAGTCAAGTGAAATATATGGAACTGAGTTTTGGGTTTCTATTGGATGTGTCATTGCTCTTGTTGGACTGATTTGTAGTCTTATTATAATATTCGCTATTATGATTATCGTAAAAAAATACAGACATAAAAATGAAGAGTATTTTGCTATCAATTGAATAAATTATTAGCCAATATTTGTTGTCCTATAAAAAAGAAGATACGGTTGTAGCTTAATTAGGATTAGATCCTTATATAAGGGTTACTCTAAAAAAGCCATATTCTTTTTGAATATTGTACTGAGACAGAAAATATATCTTAGATTAATTTCAGTAAATAGATTTTATTAATCTACATAACTAACACCTTTCAGTAAGAATTTGATAAGAATAAGAGAATAATAAAACAAATACAAAAAATAGTAATTAATTATTTTCTTTTTAAATTTGTGTGTCATTCTGATATTCTTTGATTGTATGTTTTGAAAATAAATACTAAAAATCTTTTTTCTAAAAATAAAATATTTGTAAAATTCAAGAGTAGAACCAACTGTATTTCTACAACTTCAGTAATTGTAGGATGGTTTTCTTATAATGTAGACATTTATTTAATAACAAAGACATACATAAATCAAAGTTATGGAATTATTATAATTGTTGAATTTAATAACAAGAATAGGAATAAAGATAGATATCTATTTTTCAATATTATCTAAACTAGTCTTAATGAGTAAAAAGAATAAAAGTAAATAAAAAATTAATCAATTCAATCGTATATTTTAGTTTTGAGTTGTCATTTCAAACCATTGTCTCAATGCTTCAGCTAAAACATTAGGTAAAGTGTTTAAGTCATGAAGAATGATGTAGTGAGGGAAAGGGAAAGTGTCCATATAATGTTCTACATTAACTTTTCCATTTTCAAAGTTAACGCTCTTCATTTCAAGAATTGATTCATTAGAAGGATTATCTAAGACAATGAAAACAACAAAAGTCTTCATTGAAGAGAAATCTCTTAATATTTTAGAAATACCATTTTTATCAGAGAATCGTCCATCAGAGAGGATAAAAATAATTTGTTTTACATCCAATTCAATAGAAGGATTATATCGTTGACAAACAAGTCCACTTTCATGTAAATAGACATATAAAGATTTCATTAATTTAACCATATCAGTATTGTTTTGATTAAATTGGAATTCTTTAACAATTCTTGCTCCATCTTCCTCATTAAATGTAGTTCCAAACTTTTGAACACATTTTACATCTTCTCCAAATCTAACAACACTTAACTCTCCTACTTCTAATTTAGTTAAAGCACTAGATAATAAAGCAATTGTTTCTAATGCCATTTCTCCAGCATTATTTATAACCATTGATTGAGAATCATCTATTGCAACTAATATTTGATAATCTCTTTTTTGTGCTCTTGTTCTTCTAAGCCAAATTTTATCCTTTTTAAATCCAGAAGCAATGTATGGAATTACTTTCTTCATATTAATTTCTTCCAGTTCT
>NW_001853823.1:0-1014 GCF_000209125.1 Entamoeba dispar SAW760
AGAAAGAATAAAATATAATATATAATCAAATATAAATATATATGATTAGTATATAATATGTAATATGTAATAAATAATAATTTCATATGATATAGATAGAAGATATAAAAAATAAATAAATAATAATAAATAATAAAGAAATAATAAGAGAAATGATATAATAATAAATAAAATATATAAAAGAAAAGATAAATAAAATCAATATAATATAAATAAAATAATAATAAATATAAAAAGAAAATTGATATAAATTATAAAAATATAATAAAAATGAAAATAAAATAAAGAAATGTATTAATATATAAGAAATTATATATAAATAGAAGTGTATTAATATATAAAATAAAATATAAATAATAAGAATATAAAACTAATAAAATATGATAAATATAATAATAAAGAGATAATATGATGATATATAATATAAAAATAAAAATAAATATAATAATAAAATATATAAATATATAAAAATAAAATACATAAATAACATAATAATAACATAATAATAAAAATGTATACATACATTGAATCAAATATCATTTCTGAATCATTTATAATTCAGAACAATTTACCATAAAATGATATAAAATATAAAGAAATATAAATGAATATAGAATGTGTATTTAATTTAATTTTTTATTTTTTATTTTTTTTAAGAACAAAATAATAAAAACTATTATTTCATTGATTCAAAATATTTTATCCTTTTCTTTTTGTTAATTTTATTTAGATTCATTATTTCTTTCCTTACTTTGGTTCCCTTATTTTTTTTCTTCTTTATTATATGTTATTCTAATCCATTTTGATATTTATCATTTTTAATCATTTATCTATCATATTGTATATATTGTTTATATTCTTAAAATACAATGAAATAAATAATAAGAAAGAGATTATTGAATATCAAAATCATTTATAATTAGAGTTTAAATAACAATGAAAAATTATTATATTTCTTAATTTAAAATATGTAAGATAAGTAGAATATTTCTACTCAAATTCATATTTTATGTG
>NW_001853822.1:0-1994 GCF_000209125.1 Entamoeba dispar SAW760
CGGTAGAGCATGGTGCTAATAACGCCAGGGTCGCAGGTTCGAAACCTGCTGAGAGCATTGTTTTTAAAGAAATACATACATATTATACATATTATACATATTATACATATTATACATATACATACATGAGAGTATTTGTATAAAAGGAATAAAGTAATAAAGTAATAAAGGAATAAAGTATAAAAAGAATATAGTAATATAGTAATAAAGGAATAAAGTATAAAAGGAATAAAGTATAAAAGGAATAAAGTATAAAAGGAATAAAGTATAAAAGGAATATAGTAATAAAGGAATATAATAATAAAGGATATAAGTATAAGTATAAGTATAAGTCATGAATATAAAATAGAATATAGAATATAAAGGATATAATATATAATATATAAAGTAGAATATATACATATAATATATATAATAAATATAATAATATATAATATATAATATATAAGGGAAGTACATAAAAAGAATATAGTATAGATTAAATATAGATGAAGGGGGCTTAGCTCAGTGGCAGAGCAGCTGACTCCAGATCAGCCGGTCAGTGGTTCAATCCCTCTAGCCCTCACTTTTTATACATATAGTATCCATAAAGTATAGATAAAGTAAGATATAGTATATCTAGTGTATAAGTAGAGGATACATATAGTAAGATAGTAAGATAGTATGATAGTATGATAGTATGATAGTATGATAGTATGATAGTAAGATAATAAGAAAGTATGGCATCTATAGTCATATATAGAACAATAAATAGTCATATAAACACTGGAAAGTGATATAAAAGATATAAAAGGATATAAGATATAAAATAAATAAAATATATATATATAACATATAAAAAAAATAAAGAAGTAAGTTTAAGTTATAAAAGGTTATATAAAAGAGTGAATAAGTTAGTCGGAATAGTTAAAGAATAGAATAGTATAGTCATATAAACATATAAACATATAAACATATAATAATATATAGATAATATAAATAGAAAGAAATATATATAATATAAACATAATATGTAAACAGATTATATGATAAAGTAGTTATAGTAAGCTCTCATAGCTCAGTCGGTAGAGCATGGTGCTAATAACGCCAGGGTCGCAGGTTCGAAACATGCTGAGAGCATTGTTTTTAAAGAAATACATACATATTATACATATTATACATATTATACATATTATACATATACATACATGAGAGTATTTGTATAAAAGGAATAAAGTAATAAAGTAATAAAGGAATAAAGTATAAAAAGAATATAGTAATATAGTAATAAAGGAATAAAGTATAAAAGGAATAAAGTATAAAAGGAATAAAGTATAAAAGGAATAAAGTATAAAAGGAATATAGTAATAAAGGAATATAATAATAAAGGATATAAGTATAAGTATAAGTATAAGTCATGAATATAAAATAGAATATAGAATATAAAGGATATAATATATATAATATATAAAGTAGAATATATACATATAATATATATAATAAATATAATAATATATAATATATAATATATAAGGGAAGTACATAAAAAGAATATAGTATAGATTAAATATAGATGAAGGGGGCTTAGCTCAGTGGCAGAGCAGCTGACTCCAGATCAGCCGGTCAGTGGTTCAATCCCTCTAGCCCTCACTTTTTATACATATAGTATCCATAAAGTATAGATAAAGTAAGATATAGTATATCTAGTGTATAAGTAGAGGATACATATAGTAAGATAGTAAGATAGTATGATAGTATGATAGTATGATAGTATGATAGTATGATAGTAAGATAATAAGAAAGTATGGCATCTATAGTCATATATAGAACAATAAATAGTCATATAAACACTGGAAAGTGATATAAAAGATATAAAAGGATATAAGATATAAAATAAATAAAATATATATATATAACATATAAAAAAAATAAAGAAGTAAGTTTAAGTTATAAAAGGTTATATAAAAGAGTGAATAAGTTAGTCGGAATAGTTAAAGAATAGAATAGTATAGTCA
>NW_001853821.1:0-1613 GCF_000209125.1 Entamoeba dispar SAW760
GAAGAAGAACCAATTCAAATACAACCATTTGTTACTTTACAAAATGGAAGCAGAGTTACTCCTCGTCAACTTGAGTTTATTACTGAGATAAAAGGTAGTAGATTTGTTGGAGTTAAAAAACCAGGAAGAGGTATTTTAATTTTAAAAGATACCCAACCTCAAATGGAAGAAGAAAACTCAGGAATTATTAAAGACCAAGGAATTCAAATGACAGATGAACATAAAGCACTTGCTGATGCCTTATTATCCAATAACAATGAACCAAAACCACCAGAACCATTTGAATGGAACTTTTAATTAAAATAAAGTTATTTTGGTGTTTTTTTTATATTATCATTTTAATTCGTTTTAAACTTAATGAAAAATAGTCTTTTGATGTTAACTAAGAATATTTAATCAAATGAAGAAGAAATTCTATTATTATTATATTCTCACAATATCGTTTGTTGATTTAATTGACTTATTGAAGTAATAAAGTAATATTTAATATTTATATTACAATTTCTGATATATTTATCTTATTAAATAAATAGATAATTCTTTCTTATTTATTATATTATTATATTTTTATTTTATTCATTTATTATTTTTATGTTTATTGTTTATATATTATAATAGCACAGTATTGTATAATGAAACTATTATTAGTGAATTAATATAAATGATGTTTTGAACATTGTTTTTGTTTTAATTTTTATTATTCTTTCTTCTTTATTTCATTTTTATCTTATCAATCGTGGTTATTATCTGTTTATGAAATAAATTTAATTTTAGAACGATGCACTCTACTTGGTTATAACAAATTCTTTATATTCCTTCATACTATGCTATTTATCTTTGTCTTATTCAAATCCAATTTATTATGAAATAAATATATATCAATACGATTTCTTCATAATACACTAGTTAAAGTTCATACTAATACTCATTTTATGTTATTATTATCACTTCATTTCATTTATTTTAATCTTTGTTCATTCATTATTCATTTATTTATCAATAACTTATTTTTATCATTAATTTATTTGAAACAAATCTTTCTTCTTATTATTAAAACAAAACAAAAATAACTTAATATCAGAAAGTTAGGCAAAAACTGGAATAAATATCTGTCTTGATTCTGTTGCACTACATCTTGAAGCTGTGATTTGGTACCCATTGGTAAGTGTCTTGAGGTGTTGATTTCCAGTCCATACAGATCTACCATCAGATGCTTTTTTGGCTTGATAACAAAGGTCAAGATCAAGTCGATAAGGAAGATAGAAATGTCTTTTATATGTAGGCCATTCAAGAGTTTTTTTAACCCATCTTCCACCCTGATTGTATTCAATAGTTGAATGATATTCAGCATACCATTCATTTGGATATGGATGGACATAAACAAAACGTTGATTTTGAGTACCTGGTGCGTCTGATAATGGTGGATTTTTGGACCAAATAATAAGAGTTGATCCTTCATTTGCTCCTCCTCTAATATCATGTACTCTTTTTGGCATTGAATAGCATGTATACATTCTATATGGTGCAAATTCAAAGAATTGAAGTTCATTTCCTTGTTTCAATGGTCTTAATAGAATGTTTTGTTCATAATTTCCATTAGGGTATATAACTGA